>NC_043014.1:5283291-5290791 GCF_006345805.1 Octopus sinensis
TATATTTATTAATATATATAAATGTAGAAATATGTGTGTATATATATATATATATATATATATATATATATATATATATATATGTGTGTGAGTATATATATGTGTGTGTGTGTGTACTAGCAGACATACCCGGCATTGCAGGGGATTAAAATGGCAAAGTTGGTATATAGTATATTGCAGTCATTTTGAAACAGGTGATATGGGAAAGTGCAACATTGACAACAAAACATTTGTAGAGTAAATGCTGGGCTAATTCGACTAAGCAACATGCTATGCATCCGTTTGGACTGTTTCAGGCCCTAACCTGTCATGCAAAATTGGAACTGGGGTTTGTGTGATTTTTGAACGCACCGAAAAGCTGTTAGTGGATATAATCTCCATTGCAGAAGTGTGCGCTGTGTCTAACACGACCCATCATCGGAAATTTTGACACTTCACGTCGGGATTGTTGTCCTACATCACTCATAGAGTAAATTTGGCGGAAGTGTGTTTGTTCATTCGCGGGTACCAGAGAACCAATGATGGGATAGACTTGCCCTTGAACTTTGACGTCGGCGTAAATTCATGTTTATCTATCTTCTTAGATTCACCAAACGACGTCAATGCAGAGTTGTATTGTCTGATATTGTTCAGAAAATCGTTTGACTGGATGGAAGCGCCTTCTAGAAGATTCCTAAGGCGTTGAGATGGTAGTGTTGGCAATGATACCTGTCCGAATATGTAGTCATCTATTGCATTGTTTTAAGTTCTAAACGATAATGAATATCCTGAAGTTCTATTTATATGATGCTATTTCTATTTTTTCACAGAACCGTTTCATCTCCAAGAAATCTCTCGACGATAAACCTGATGACACACCAAGTAAGAACTAATTTTATAGCTAAAGTCTTTTACCCGTGACTCATTAGCTAATGATTTATAATTTCACCAACTTTGAACTAGTTCCACATTACTATCCATATTTCCACAATAATATATACTAAGACATTTGCCTGAATTTATTTCAAACTAAATTCTACTTTACAATAATTTCCTAAATAAAATGTTACTCTAATATACTATGCCATTTATTGTGTGTATATGAGTACATATGCAGTGCTACGTCGAGAGTTGTTTCAGCCCGCAAGGTTCCTCCGTGTGTGCTCTTCCCCGAGTGACCGAGGCGGCCGGTACGTTCACTATGAAAAAATTAGAGTGCTCAGATCGAGCCCCGCCGGCTTGCATGCGAAAAGCATGGAATGCCCTCTTCATCTAAGAATCAAATGCCCGAGCTGGCGCTTCACTGCGTTTATATCTACAATTCAGCATTCTGTCCACTCTTGAGCTTCCAATCATTCGTGAATAGAGACCCGAAATAATGATGTTTCACTTTCCTACCCAGTACGTATTTGTCCATCCTGCCTTGGGGTACCTTGCAGCCAACTCATTCACTGCACGTTGTTGGTGACCATCAGACGAATCAGGTAGCAGCATGTCGTCTACAAATATCAGTCGACCGATCACGTAGAGATGAATTGAGATACCTCTACAACAATGGCTGCGCATATTCAACCTGATCACAAAAAAAGAATGTGAGAAGGGGCAATAACAATGCAGACTTCAACTAAGTGAAAACTTTTCGTTGAAAACTTTCCACTTTTACATAAATACAATCATTTGAACATCCATATAAGTATTTTATGGCAACCAGTATTTGCCCAGTAAACTCACCTTCCTGGTAAACCATCCACAACATGCCTCAGGGCACGTGATCATGTGCCTCTTCGTGGTTCATAGCGTATTCCCCTTGGAAATGCTTTAACGTTTGCTGGAAGATCTGTCTTTGAATGACTCTCTGGTCGGGTGTACTGTGTCCCGGACAGTAACCTTTGGCGCGACAACTTCCCTACATATCGTTTCCTGAAATCTAGTTTAGACTTTTCTATAATTAGAACACACTCTTTGGTCTCTGTTTGAAAAAATTGTGATTGTCACCCCATATTACCATTGCCTTGGTGTTTTTCCAGAGGTCTCATCGACCTAGCGTACATGGGTCACTCAGAGAATACCATCTGTATTTATGGCTTCTAAAATATCAAACCGAACGTGCTTTTCACAAGCAGTTTTATCATATTTAAGTGAGTTTAGCTCAAATAAGCGTTCAAACGAAGAAGAACCTACCGAAAAATATAATACAATCACAAATCCATTTCGATGTCCAACTTAATTTAGGAGGGTCACTCTCAATTTGGATGCAAAAGTCTCCACATTTTTGTTTCTGATCCCAGCATCCACGGCTTACCAATTTCCAATGTTCGGCAGACTGTAGGAATTTTCAGGTTTTCAGACGCAAACGTTCAGCAAAGAGTGAAAGATGACCGAAATCTATCAAAAACCTCCGTCACCAACTATTTCTATACCAAGTACCCTTATAATTAACCCTGTCTTAAAATAATATCTATACCATAGAGAGGAGAGTGTGTATCCTGCACAGAAGGCTGCTACGACCTGTCCATTAAGTTCACTGATGACATTCCTTCCAATCAACCCTTCTCACGGTTATCAGTGCCAAGGTGTGCACTGAAGTTTCCTGGCAGGACAAATGACTTTACCCCAAATATATCTAAAGCTGAGGTGAATTTGCTTCGGAAGGATATGTATTTGACCCAGCTGTTTGCTGCATATACTTTCAACAGCCACAGTGGTCCTTCATATTCAGCCATAGTTTCAAGAGGTGAACCCTCACACCTAGTAGATTTCATTCAATAATAGAATACGAAAGCTGGGGATTGAGAGTATCCTAATCCCACCTGTGCAGACATTATTGGCACCACAGTTGCGTAGTGGAGTTTCAAGCCTATAGCCAGGTGTACGCTATCAGAGAAACGAAATTTTGTAGAGGAGACACCGATTATATCTTACAGGCAGATTATATCTAACAATTTTGACGTTTTAATTCTCAATTATTAAAGGTTGTTCTCTTCTTGATCTGCTTCGGTTTCCTGAGACCGTCAATTTTGTGCTCCCACCCCACGCACCCCAGATTAATTTGCAGGCTTCTTGCTGGTTGCACCGGAATTGGGTGGGTTGTGCTATACATTTATCGAACGGACCCCTCACCTCGAGATCCGGATGCGATGTCTTTTAACTAAATCGACAAATGATGCGGTATGGTTGTTATTTTCATATTGTAGTTATGATGGCCTTATTTGCGCCGAGCTCCAAACTGATATTTGTAATTGACCGATGAATATTCGCACCTGGCGAATATTTTGTCATTATTGTATTGAGTTTTAACATTATTCTATTGAGAAGTATATATACTCATACCCAAGTTTACGTATCATACATACATCCGTTCATAGCGGAGACCGATACACATTCTGATATTCTGAGATTAATCTCTCAAATCTTTGACATCAACGTCACCAACAGGCTCAACAGACAAATGTCTTTTTTCTTTCTTTACAATTTATTCTTATTATTTACATCTTTCGTTCTGACTTTCATTCATTCACTCGTTCTTTCTTAAATTCTATATTTCTCTCTCCTCCATCAATTCCTTCCCATCCAACATCCTACTTTGTAAATAATCCCCCAATTCTTTCTTTTAAACTACATTATTTCATTTTAATTTCGCAGAACCCGGCCTCGGATCATTGTATACCCGGTGGGGCAGAACAACATGTCCTCCTTATTCAAAACTTGTATATGACGGTTAGTATACTTTCTATTTCTGACCCCTCATTCTCTTTTTGTCCTTCTCTTTTTCTCTTTTTATACCTCTCATTCTCTCTTTTTGTTGCCTCTCTTTCACTCTCACCCTCTCTCTCACGCACATGCACACACACTCACCCTTTCTCGGGTTGTCTGACATAAACGTTCTCAAATCCTCTTACGATATGTCACGTTTCAAACGTCTATACCTGTAGACTATACAGACACTACACAAGACTGCTTACTCATTTGTGGGTATTTGGTCAAATCATATTATATGTTGTCTACAACGGACCAAGTGAAAAGGATGCTAACTGGTGATCAATTGTACAGGCTACGGATGGTGGTATTATACGTGAGTGACTAGAGCTGAATAGTGGCCACTTGTCTATCATTAACTAGAGTGCCCAATGATCGTAGGTGTGGGATAAATTGAATAGAGTCTATTAGAATTGATGACAGTGACTGTAAATGGTAAATGGAATGAACGCACAATGTAGAATGAGGACTGGGCAAGCCACATACTGTAACTGATGGAAAAAGCTGAGGACTTTATTCATTAAGTAAAATAGAGAGAGACTAAATATTAGTGAGAGAACACAACAGAGTACAGAATGCACTTCTATTCTTCTCCGCCTCACCTAAATCGTCCTATCGCTAAAAACTTGCTCTTTTCATGCACCACATCACCTCATTAATTATCCAGTATATCTTTGTAAGGTAATTCCGAAACTTCCAATTAAAAACTGCTGCTACAAACTGCGTCCCCAATCAACCTTACGTTCCTTAAAAATGCTCTGAATCTGCTCTTTATAAACCCTACACGTATATTTTATCGGTCGCCCACTCCATCACCAAAAATATCCCCGTTCACTCGTGAACACCTTTTCCGTTTCGGGTAAACACGAGTACATGCGTTACAGAATTCCTTTCTTTTTCTCCTTCTATTAACATCCACGCAAATACACTTCCCCATGCAAACTTACATAATAATCCACGTCATATCCCCAAATACTTGCCCGTATACACACAACATATATATACATATACTTACATATATATTTTATATATATATATATAATATATATATATTGATTCAGATGAATATGGTACTTAAGTTGAGGCTCCAGAATTTAGTACGACATTATCCTTACAATTTCAAATTAAGGTGATTAAAATTAAAATAAGCAACGATGATATCCAGAGATAATGCAGTACTTTCGTTTCATGCAACTCCATTTAATTGAACAATGCAATCATTACATCAGTTTAAAATTTAAAGCAATTTTCAGCTGCAAAAACGTCGGATTTAATTAAATTACAACAGATGGACACATTTGTATAATTATACTTAAAATCTCCAAGATATTACAGAGAACATGTTGTCTCTACTTCAGCATAGCAGTTACTAAAATTATCAAGAAAACTCAGCTTACCACTGATTTTTTGTCTTTATGGTGTCAGTTTTAATTTATAGACTAATTTACAAATCCTTTGTATATCTAAGCCTGAGAGAACATAGGGCAGTATCTGTTAGGGGGAGGGCTCAGGCAGTAGATAGACATTGTAGTTGGTATAATTATAAAATAATCAAGAATTATTATAAGCAATACCATGAGGTTTAGTAAGGGAAAACATAAAACAAGATGTTAGCTGATAATTAAGGGGGTCGCACACTGGCAGACTATTGACAATGAAACGGAAGGTCTTATCATATATTATAGTTAAATATTTTAAACAATGTTGCTATGAATACAGTTGAAGTTTAGGGTTTTCCAAAGGATTATTTAGAAGAATATTATAGCAAAAGGATAGAAATTGTTGAATATTTTTTCTATTCATAAGTATTCATAAATTTCTTGATAATTTTATTAACTTCTATGCTGAAGTAGCGACAAAATGTTCTTTGTGTATCTCCTTAACTTCTTGGAGATTTTAGGTATAATTATACAAACTTGTCAATCTGTTTTAATTTAATTAAATCCTATGTATTTGTGCAGCTGAAGATTGCTCTATATTTAAAATTGATGTAAGAATTTTATTGTTCAATTAAATGGAGTTGAATGAAACAATCGTACAGCATTATCTCTCGATATCCTTGTTACTTACTTTGATATATATATATATATATATATATATATATATATATATGAAGAGAATGCAAATGCACTGCTACGTTCTCAAGCATTCAGCAACACACAGCTTACAATAACATAAACACTAATATATACACCACAATTCTTTCACACGCGAGTAAACATGACTTCTTTTAAGTGAAAAATTGTAATGAATGTTTCCGTTATTTCATATATAATTTTGCTTATTATCTTTTTTTACTTGATTTATTCTTACCAATTGTAGGTGTTGTTGGTGGACAATTTTATGACCACACAGGTGGCGGAAGTAATCTCTTGTGTTTACCTAACGATCCCATTTGGGCCAATTATACGACTGAAGTTGAAAAAGGTGGTTACATTTATGGCAGTGAATATGAATTAAGCCACTACTCAAATAAACTCTTTTCTTTTGCTAACGCTAAATCACTTCATGATCACAACGTTCCGTGCGCTGTCTGTTTTACACGACAACCTGCTGTTGTTATGATGTTACCAGCCAGGACACAGTGTTACGCTGGTTGGACAGCTGAGTATTCGGGATATTTGATGGCCAATTATCACGGACAGAAGGGCAGACAAGAATATGTGTGTGTGGACTATGCACCAGAAGCTGATCCAGCAGGTTACAGAAACGAAGATGGAGCTGTTTTATATTTCGTTCAGGCTGCTTGTGGTTCATTGCCATGTCCACCGTATGTCAATGGTCAAGAATTAACCTGCGTTGTGTGCAGTAAATATTGAATAGAAATTAAATTCGGTTCCATATGAAAATATGTCTGTGAATTACAATAAATAATATAAAATTTCAATTGTTTTGCCTAATATTTTCTTTCAAGTATGTCTATCGTTACAATAAACTGTTGTACTAGTTTACAGAAGATATTCAAACAATACAAAAGAGGCGACGTAGAATGCCAGAAATATCCTCAAAAACAAGAAAAATCTAAATCTGTCGGAATGATTCTAGAAAACATTTTGTAAGATTTCAGTTTATCAAACTTATTGTTGAAATAAAATGTTATTTTGTTTAACAGTATTTTGTCTTCTGTCTCATGATTCAACAAACCCCAAATAAAGTACCACCATAGAATTATATCAGCTTTTCATGCACAGCCTTAGAAAATCTAATACTCGACGCTACTATCTCAGACATCTTGGTTTCCAAATTACAGCTCGGATTCTGACAAGGAGCCATGAACCGCTACATTACTTAGCGCAGAACTTAACTGATTCTTTCAACAACAACCAGATACTTCCACACAATCCATTCTATTTGCCGTTATTAATCAGGAAAGCTTTCCGTTCCATTCCAACCCCATATCTTATAAAACCTATTTATCGTCTACTTTAGAAATATCAAAAAATGTTCAATTTAAGCTTTCTGAGAATGTGGAATTTACACGATCAATCCCTCAAAAGACAGGATAAATGAATATTGGTCCTGCCAACCTAAATCTATATCGCAAAATTCCCACCTCTCTTCAAAATAAGATACAAAATGAAACTCTATGCCCACAACATACACATCATATACTAAACGCTGATATACAAGAATAAGAAAGGAAATCAACCAGAAAAATTGCCTCATTTCGACAGCAGAGATCATCAAATACGACGATTTCTTTCACTCATCTACGTAAACATACCAGAACCGAAGAAAGGATGGATCCTAGAAGCTGAATACATT
>NC_043014.1:5293291-5310791 GCF_006345805.1 Octopus sinensis
TGTATGTCAGTGTGTGTTAGTGTGTGTGCGTGTGTATGTCTGTGTGTCAGTGTGTGTGGGTGTGTGTGTTGGTGTTTGTGTCAGTGTGTGTGTGTTTGTGTGTGTGTGTGTCTTTGTGTCTGTGTATTTGTTGATTGAACGAAAAACTTCCCACAGTGAATATTAAAACAGTTTCCCAAGAATAACAAATAAAATTAAATAAAAACATTAGTAAATAAATATATCATAATATATCCAGAAACAGGAATCATTTCACTTTACACGTGTCTCTCATTCATCAAAATATTTTGCTAATTATTGTGTGACAATATCAAACCATCTCTTTCCAATAATTAAACCTGTCAGACAAGTTCACACCCGCTTTTACAGTTCCACCAATCGCATTGATTCATAAATTTACGATAAGATCTCTGCCAGAGCTGGGTTGTTGTGCGCTCAATAAATACGTGGAATTCAGTTACAGGTCTTCAGCTTCAACCTCGCATCTCGATCTTTTGTTGAAGCCACACGAAGTATCACGTACGACCGACAACTCTCACCAGAATGGATTTCGCACAACTGTCCAGGAATATTTCGCAGCGTTATTCCATTTCTTCTCTCATAGCTTTTGGGGTTCTTCTCGTTCTGACGATCGTGATTCTTCATCAAGATTCAAGAATAGGAAAAATGGAAGAGAAATCGACAACGGTAAGTCATGGATTTTGTGTTAATATATTTATGTCTTTAGGTATTTATATATGCATGTATGTATGTATGCATTAACGTATGTATGTATTAATATGTGGATGTATGTACGTACGGATGTATGGATGGATGGCCGGATGTATGCATGAATCACGGACATATGTTCCTATGAAGCACACACACACACATAAGACAACACACGTAATCACACACGAACACACAGGCGCACACACCTAAACATACATATATATACATATACGTATATTTGTATATAAACATACATATATATGAATATATTAGTGCCTGAACATATATAGATATATATATACAAACAAATATATGCGTGTGTGTATCTATCACTGTATCTCTCTGTCTATCTCTCTCTCTCTCTCTCCATTTATCTATATATATATATATGTGTGTATGTGTGTGTGTGTGTGTGTGTGTGTGTGTGTGTGTGTGTGTGTGTGCGTGCGTGTTTGTTTGTATATAAATATATTCTTTTACCCGTTTCAGTCATTTGACTGCAGCCATGCTAGAGCACTGCGTTTAGTAGGACAAATCGACTTCAGGAATTATTCTTTGTAAGCCTATTGCTCATTCTATCGATATCTCTAGCCGAACCGCTATGTAACGGGGATTTAAAAACAACGACATCAGTTGAGAATCGATAGTGGTGCGACAATAACAGACACATACATAAAACATAGATACATACACACTATGTGTGCTATACACACACTATGTGTGCTATACATACACACACATACATCCATACATATATATACATATCATATATACATACACACATATATAGTTACGTAAATATGTACATACATGTCTATCTATCAATCTATTTATCTACATATCTATCTATCTATCTATCTATCTATCTATCTATATATATGTGTGTATATGGATATACATATATATATATATATATATATACATACATATACACACATCCCAAGGAAACACAAAGAAGGGTGGAATTGTACTCCTGTCCGATCGCTCTTTCACCAGACATATTCCTGGAGAGGGAAATAAGTGCGTAATGAAAAAAATCTAATGGTGGGGTCCTAGCATGGCCATGCCCTGTGGCTGCAACGTTTAGCCCTATTAATATTAGTGTTAAGTATTATATCTAGATGTACACTTACACACACGCACAGAAACAGACACATGGAAACATACACACACACGCACACATAGGAATACGTACATATTTACACACATTTATCTATTTCTCTCCATCAGGAACGGAAGTGAGGCGAGTTTTTTTGAATCTTTTCTTTCCAACTGAAAATAAAACGTGCGAGTGCCAATGTAGATCGGTGAATTTCGTAATGTTTGACTGTAATTCACGTTGGTTTTTATATATGACAATATGTAAGAACGAATGTAAATACATACACACAGACACACGGGCAAACACACGCACAAATAAACACAAACACACACACATACGCACGCACACAGACACACGTGCTCAATTGTACATGAACAATTACACTATACAGTGTATGTCCACTCACATATATGTGTGCGATTGTGTGTGTATGCGTATAAGTAGATACGTATATTTGTGATATTTATGGTGTGTATGCCTAAGTATACGTGCATACGTATATATTGATATGTATTTATATATATATTTATATACACATATATATATATGTATATATATATATATATATATATATATATATATGTATATATGTCTGAGTGGAGGCGCAGTGGCACAGTGGTTAGTGCAACGGACTCACGTTTATAGGATTACGATTTCGATTCCCAGACTGGTCGTTGTGTGTGTTTAAAGCTCCATGATCACTGCTGTACTCTTTAGCTATAACTTTCTCCCTTTCTTCTGTTGGCCTGCTCGCTTAGCCAACGGGGTGGCGTCATTTGAAGGCTAAAACAACGCGAAGCGCATTGTGACCAGCGATATGTAGCAACAACTGATAGTCTGGTCTTCGACGGTCATCACAGAGATATACGTATCATCCGCACACAATACACGCACACACCCACATACTTCAAACTAGCAATACCTACTACTTAACAGGTGGTAGAATCAAAAGTAGCCACGCCCAATTCCTTCTTCTTAACACTACTAGCCCTACAACACGCAAAGATTAACAGCCACAACACACATACACACACGTGTCATCATTGCACGCATACACACAGACACAGACACACACACGCAGACCTCCGCGCACGCTCTTATCCACACTTACACACACATTCCTCCTCCTCTACCACTCTCCTGTCTTTGAAAGAACTTTTCTTCACCCATTTCCTTCCGGTCATTCAAAATGTGGCCGCGTGTGTACCGTTGGTGATTTTTTTTCCTCTGTCTTCCCTCCTCTGGATCTTTCTTTCTCGTATGTTTCCGACGAAGAACTCCACCCGAAACGTTAAACCCTCCTTCTGTCCTTCTTTCCCGAGCGTCCAATAATACTCTATTTGTTCCACGTCCTTGCGTTGTTGTATTTTTGTGCTTTCTTGTTTGGATTAAATATAACTATATATACATGTAAATATATATATATATATATACATACATATATATATATATATATATATATATATATATATATATATATATATATATATATATATATATATATATTTATATATATATATATATATATATATATATATATATATATATATATATATATATTCAACAATATAAGGAATGGTCATAATAGGACATTCGACTTACTAGAAAGAGCAGCCAAACTGAAACCGCTAAATACCCTTATATTTATTAATTAATGATTTTTTGGCTAATTTTGAAATTAAATCAGCAGTTTATATTTGCTGCTGAGAAGACATCGCGATTGCGGTAGAATTTTGAAAATTTAGAGCATATGGACTGGAGGCTTCTTTACCATCGCCTCGTGGACATATACTCGTCCTAGGCTTCTCTGCTGACGAGGCACGCCAGATGTAAATATATTTAATTTAATTAATTTGTTTACAAGGTTTGTAGAAACTATGCATAGTCCAGAGATGAAAGGGGCAAACGTTTTTATTTACCTTTCTATTTCAGAATTACAACTAATTAAAGGTTTGAGTTTGGCTGCTCTTTCTAGTGAGTCGAATGTCCTATTATGGCCAATCCGTATATTGTTGAATATATATTATATAGTCTTTGACTATCTTTCCTTTCTCACTAAACCGCTGGTAGCAGAGAATATTTTGCTACCCTTATATTTATTAATATATATATATATATATATATATATATATATATATATATATATATATATATGTGTGTGTGTGTGTGTGTGTGTGTCTACGAGTAGACATACCCGGCATTGCTGGGGATTAAAATGGCAAAGTTGGTATATGGTATATTCCAGTCATTTTGAAACAGGTGATATGGGAAAGTGCAACGTTGACAACAAAACATTTATAGAGGAAATGCTGGGCTAATTCGACTAAGCAACATGCTATGCGTCCGTTTGGAGTGTTTCAGGCCCTAACCTTTCATGCAAAATTGGAGGTGGGGTTTCTGTGATTTTTGAACGCACCGAAAAGCTGTCAGTGGATATACTCTCCTTTGCAGCAGTGTGCACTGTGTCTAACACGACCCATCATCGGAAATTTTGACACCTCACGTCGGGTTTGTTGTCCTACATCACTCATAGAGTACATTTGGAGGAACTGTGGTTGTTCATTCGCGGGTACCAGAGAACCAATGAGGGGATAGACTTGCCCTTGAACTTTGACGTCGTCGTAAATTCATGTTTATCTATCTTCTTAGATTCACCAAACGATGTCATTTGAAATGCTGAGTTGTATTGTTTGGTATTGTTCAAGAAGCCGTTTGACTGGATGGAAGCGCCTTCTAGAAGATTCCTAAGGGGTAGAGATGGTATTGCCGGCAATGATACCTGTCCGAATATGTTGTCATCTATTGCATTGTTTTAAGTTCTAAACGATAATAAACACCCTGAAGTTCTATTTATATGATGCTATTTCTATTTTTTTACAGAACCGTTTCATCTCCAAGAAATCTCTCGACGATAAACCTGATGACACACCAAGTAAGAACTAATTTTATGGCTAAAGTCTTTTACCCGTGTCTCATTAACTAATCATTTATAGTTTCACCAACTTTGAATTAGTTCCACATTACCATCTATATGTCCACAATAATATATACTAAGACATTTGCCTGAATTTATTTCAAAACATGTTCTACTTTACAATAATTTCCTAAATAAAATGTTACTTTAATATACTATGCCATTTATTGTGTGTATATGAGTACATATGCAGTGCTACGTCGAGAATTATTTCGGCCCGCAATTATCCTCCGAGTGTGCTCTTCGCCGAGTGTCCGAGGCGACCGGTACGTTCACCATGAAAAAATTGGAGTGCTCAGAGCGAGCCATACCGGCTTGCATACGATAAGCATAGAATGCCCTCTTCATTTGAGAATCAAATACCCCGAGCTGGCGCTTCACTGCGTTTATATCTACAATTCCGCATTCTGTCCACTCTTGTGCTTCCAATCATTCGTGAACATAGACCCGCAATAATGATGTTCCACTTTCCTACACAATGCGTATTTGTCAATCCTGCCTTGGGGTACCTTGCAGCCAACCCATTCAGTGCACGTTGTTGGTGACCATCAGACGAATCAGGTAGCAGCATGTCGTCTACAAATAACAGTCGACCGATCACGTAGAGATCAATTGAGATACCTCTACCACAATGGCTGCGCATATTCAACCAGATCACAAAATAGGATGTGAGAAGGGGCACTAACAATGCACACTTCAACTAAGTGAAACCTTCACGTTGAAAACTTTCGACTTTTACATAAATACAATAATTTGAACATCAATATAAGTTCTTTATGGCAACCTGTATTTGCCCATTAAACTCACCTTCCTGGTAAACCATCCACAGCATGCCTCAGGGCACATGATCATGTGCCTTTTCGTGGTTTACAGCGTATTCCTCTTGGAAATGCCTCAACGTTTGCTGGAAGATCTGTCTTTGAACGACTCTCTGGTTGGGTGTACTGCGTTCCGGACCGTAATCTTGGGCGCGACAACTTCCCTACATATCGTTTCCTGAAATCTAGTGTAGACTTTTCTATAATTAGAACACACTCTTTGGTCTCTGTTTGAGAAAATTGTGATTGGCACCCCATATTACCATTGCCTTGGTGTTTTTTCCAGAGGTCCCATCCACCTTGCGTACATGGGTCACTCAGAGAATACCATCTGTATTTAAGGTTTCTAAAATATCAAGCCGAACGTGCTTATCACCAGCAGCTTTATCACTTTTAAGTGAGTTTAGCTTAAATAAGCGTTCAACGGAAGAAGAACCTGCCGAAAAATATTATACAATCACGAATCCCTTTGATGTCCAAGTCCATTCAGGCGGGTCACTCTCAATTTGGATGCAAAAGACTCCACATTTTTGTTTCTGATCCTAGCATCCACTGCGGCTGCCAACTGTATTCTGTAGGTCGCACTGGACTTACCAATTTCCAGTGTTCGGCAGACTGTAGGAATTTTCAGATTTTTAGACATTTAGGTAGTGCCGAATTTACAACTCCACCCCTCCTTTTACCCGAACGTTCACCAAAGAGTGAAAGATGACCGACATCTATCAGAAACCTCTGTCACCAAGTATTTCTATACCAGGCACCCTTATAAATATCCCTGTCTTAAAATAATATCTATACCATAGAGTGGAGAGTGTGTATCCTGCACAGAAGGCTGCTATGACCTCTCCATTAAGTTCACTGACGACATTCCTTCCAATCAATCCTTCTCACGGTTATCAGTGCCAAGGTGTGCACTGAAATCTCCTTGCAGGACAAATGACTTTACCCCAAATATATCTAAAGCTGAGGTGAATTTGCTTAGGAAGGATTTGTATTTGACCTCGCTGTGTGCTGCATATACTTACAGCAGCCACAGTGGTCCTTCATATTCAGCCTTAGCTTCAAGAGGTGAACCCTCACACCTAGTAGGTTTCACTCCATAATACAATCCGAAAGCTGGGGATTGAGGGTATTCTAATCCCACCTGTGCAGACATTGCTGGCACCACAGTTGCGTAGTGGAGTTTCAAGCCTATATCCAGGTGTACGCTATCGGAGAAAGGAAATTTTGTAGAGGAGACACCGATTATATCTTACAGGCAGATTATATCTAACAATTTCGACGTTTTAATTCTCAATTATTAAAGGTTGTTCCCTTCTTGATCTGCTTTGTCGTCCTGAGACCGTCAATATTGTGCTCCCATCAAAAACGGTTAACATATGTATGTCTGTATGCATGTATTTATTTAGGTATGTATGTGTGCGTGTGTGTAAATATGTGTGTATGTATTATGTATGTGTGCGTGTGTGTAAATATGTGTGTGTGTATAGACTGATAGATTTGCGGATAGACAGACAGACAGACAGAAAGAGAGACAGATAGATAGATAGCTAGATAGATAGATAGACAGACAGACAGACAGTTAGATAGATAGATAGATAGATAGATAGATAGATAGATAGATAGATAGATAGATAGATAGATAGACAGACAGACAGACAGTTAGATAGATAGATAGATAGATAGATAGATAGATAGATAGATAGAGAGATAGACAGACAGACAGACAGTTAGATAGATAGATAGATAGATAGATAGATAGATAGATAGAAAGATAGATAGATAAATAGATAGATAGATAGATAGATAGACAGACAGACAGACAAACAGACAGACAGACATATAGATAGATAGACAGACATATAGATAGATAGATAGATAGATAGATAGACAGACAGACAGACAGACAGACAGACAGACAGATATATAGATAGATAGATAGATAGATAGATAGATAGATAGATAGATAGATAGACAGACAGACAGACAGACAGACAGACAGACAGATATATATATAGATATGTTTCTTTATTAGCCACACAGGGCTGCACACAGATAGAACAAATTACAAGGTAGAGCTTTTCTTTTGAAGGTTAAAAAAAAAAAAAAAAAAAAAGGAAGGGGGAGTTTCGATCAAAAGGGATCGTAAAAGGAGAGAAAGAGGACAAAAGAAAGGGGGTGTTAAAAAAAAAAAAAAAAAAAGGGGGAGAGGAAAAAAAATTGATCAATAGGGATCGTTATCACAGAAATGTCAATATGAAGTGTAAAGGGGAGGACAGGTGAGGTTTACCCGTGGAAAGAAAAGCCTACGGAAAAGACCACGGTAACCTCGGTCAATGAAGTCACATTTTATATTTCTTTTTTTTTTTTTTTTTTGCAAATAAGCAACTCTCTGTTTTCGATTTCTGGGTTCATAGGACTATGCTCAAGGTGGCTTCGTCATTCATACGTGCCATTCTTGCTACATTCACCCATCTTTTTTTAAAACATTCGCTAGACAAAACTTGCCTCTCTACTCTCACTTTCCTTTTCAAGTGGTACTTGAAGAAGTTGATGAGAGATTGACCAGAGAGGAAAGTGTTTGTCTCCAATCCTTTCAGACGCGTCCACCAGATACATTCTTTCGCCATAGCCACAAGGATGATGAAAATAGCTCTTCCTTCCCGTTTGAAGGAAGGAGGCGTGACAATATTGACGATAGACTCAGCTGATAAACCGACTCGTCCAACACGTGACAGCAGTTGTTCGACATAAGCCCACAGGTCGGAAATTGTTGGACACTGAACGAGTGCGTGCAGAACGGTTTCGTCGCTCTGACCGCATCTCGGGCAGGTCGGCCCCGTGTTTCTCGGGCTGTGTCTGTAGAGCTTATCCCGAACGGGTAGCGCTTCTCGGTAGCACTGCCAGGCCAGGGATCTCTGGAAGTTGTCCATGGGCCCTGGCCCGAAAGTCGTCCCGAACAGGCGGGTCAGGTACTCCTCGTCGACGTCCAGGTTCGCCCCGAGCTCGTCGTCGTACCTCCCCTCCACTAAACCCCTATAGAATGCTTTGGTTGTGTTGAAGTCACTTAAGGTCGACCCAGGACGGCAGAGTTGCTTGAGAGCAACGCGACACTCGCGGTGCCATTCGCCCTTCCTCGGCCTCTTTTTGATCCACGAGATAGATAGATAGATAGATAGATAGATAGATAGATAGATAGATAGATAGATAGATAGATAGATAGATAAATAGATAGATAGATACCTGTCAATCTATTCGGTTGTCCGGAAATTTATTGCCGATATATGGTAGCTTTAATTTCGACTTATTTTAGAACATGGTTGAGTTCATAAAATAGAATTTAACTCCACCTCCATTTAGAGCGCTGTTTAAGCTATCTTTTCGTGTAAGAAGGTTTATGTTCCTATAACCTGTGTTAATTTTGTAACACTTGAAAAGGCAAGATAAGAAAGTTACTTTTCGGTACTTGATGCTTTGGAAACCAGACAAAAATTGCTGCAGCTCGGCTGGCATGTGTTACTCCATCCCTCCATATTTGCAAGATATTGCACCTTCGGATTTCCACTTATTCAGGCCTATGTAGAATAGTGTCAATGGTAAAAATTTCAATTCCTTGAATGACGTAAAAAGATATCTCGATGAATTCTTTGCCATGAAACCACCTCAATTCTGGAAAGAGGGTATTTTCAAGTTAAAGGAAAGATGGAGAAGCATAGTGCAACAAAATGGTTCATATTTGGTTGTTTAAAAATGCAATGGCAAGTATTTATTGGCCCTTTATTTTCCTTTAAAAATCGGCACGAACTTTCCAGGCAACCCAATATAAATACATATATATATATATGTATATATGTATATATGTATACATATATATATATACATATATATATATAAACGCATACACACAAACATATGCTATATATATGTATAAACGTATATATATATATATATATATATATATATATATATATCAACACACACACACATATATATATATAAATTTGTATACACTTACATATATACATCTACATATACACACTATATTTAAGGAGTGTATAACAAGTTTATATAGCACCCGTGTACAAAATATCTAATCCTCATCCGTTTCGTATGCAGTCAATTTATAACCTACTATATATGTTCCCTAACATTTTTCTTACAAACTTTTGTGATATTCCATTGAATGCCAAATAATATATCGACCTTCGAGCTTCAATTCGGAATATTATTCACCAGTGCTAGAAATGCCTGACTCTTCAGTGATCATGATGGATAACTATACTAAACAATATCAGGGCGATAGAGCTTTGGCATAAATTCAAACTACTTTTAAATATTGCTTCATATTGCCTTGACAGTTTCTCCAAATGACGCAGTGGAAAAGTCCTACTGCGGATTAGGACGCCGTACATGAAAGGTTGGCGTCGGGCTTTCTTGTACGTCAGCAGAATGCGCAAGTCTACGTTTCTAGTAATCTTCAAACTACCAGCGATTTTAGAGAGCAAAATTAGTCTACTCTTGACAATGTACAGGGATATTAGCTGTTTATGTAATGTGTATGCTTTGCCATATACAAGCATGAAATACTGAAATAGCAGATTCACAGAAAGGCATGCAGTTCCAGCAAACCTCCAAGATGTAACACGATATAATAGATTTGGTGGAATGGACAATGTCGACATCACCCACACCTTCATAAAATGCTGTCCGAAAATGTTGTCATGTATTGCATTTTTTTCAGTTCTAAACGATAATAAATACTCTCTATTTTTCCACAGAACCGTGTCATCTCCAAGAAATCTTGCGACGATAAACCTGATGACACCCCAAGTAAGAACTAATTTTATATTGTATAAGACAATAACTTTGAAGAAATGTTCAGGAATGAGATTAAATATTATAAAGTATCCAGCTTCCAGTTCTACAGTGTTTAGCTAAAGTCATTCACCCGTGTCTCCTTAACGATTTATAGTTTCACCAAAGTTGAATTGAATCTACATCACTATCCATATTTCTTCAGTAATATATACTAAGACACTAATCTAAATTTCTTTTAAAATACATTTTTCTTTACAATAATTTCCTTAATAAAATTTTACTCTGTTATACTATGACATTAATTGTGTGTATATGAGTGTGTGTGTGTGTGTGTGTGTGTGTGTGTGTGTGTGTGTGTGCAGCGCTACGTCGATAAGTGTACCAACCATTGTTCGTCTGAGAATCGAATGCCCGACCTAGCGCATCAATGCGTTTATCTCTAGAATTTAGCAATCTGTTCAGTCTTGTGCTTCCAATCACTCGTGAATAGATTCCCGAAGTAACGATGTTCCACTTTCCTGCAGAGTGTGTGTTAGTCATCCCTGCCTTGGAGCACTCGGCAGCCAACCCATTCAATGCATGTCGGAAGTGAACATGACATGAGTCAGATAGCTGCATGTCGTCTGCAAATAGCAGTCGACCGATCCCTTACAGACGAAATGAGATACTTCTACTAAAATGGCTGAGCCATGCTCAACCAGATCATAAGAAATGTGAGAAGAAGCACTAACAATGCACTCTTCTATTGAAGTCCAAACTCCACGTTGAAAACTTTCGGCTTTTGCAGAAATTCAAACATTTGGACATCCGGACAAGTATTTTACGCTAAAAAGTATTTGCCCAATAATCTCACCTTCCTGGTAAACCATCCACAACATACCACACGGCATGTAGTGTTATGCATTTTCGTGGTTTACAGCGTATCCCCATTGGAAATATTTCAACGTTTTCTCGAAGATCTGCCTTCGAACGATTTTCTGGTAGGGCGTACTGCGTCCAGGACAGTAATCTTGGGCGCGACAACTTCCCTACATATCGTTCCCAGACATGCAGTGTAGAACTTTCTATAATTAAAGCGTGATTATCACCCCGGATTGCCATTGCCTTGGTGTTTTTCTAGAGGTCCCATGCACCTAGCATACATGGGTCACTCAGAGAATGTATATAATTTTTTTCAAAATGTCAACCCGAACGTACTTTCTTCAGGAGCTTTATTACTTTAAAGTGATTTTCGTTCAAATAAGTATTCAGTTGAAAAAGAACCGGTCGAAAACCAGTTCTTGTTCTTATCCCATCACCCATCAACAACATCTAAAAAAAACCTCTGTCACGAAGCATTTCTATTCCAAGTACCCTTAAAACAATATCTATATCATACAGAGTCCGTTTCCTGCAAAGAAGGCCAGTATGGACGCCTCATTAAGGTATTTGACGTCATTCCACCCAATCAATCCTTCTTACGATTACCAGTGCCGAGGTGTGCACCGAAGTTTCCTTGTAGGACAATTGACTTTACCCCAAATATATCCAAAGCTGCATTGACTTTGTTAAAGAAGGATTTGTATTTGACCTCACTATTGCGTGCTCTTACTTCCTTCATTCTGCTTAAGCTTCAGGAGATATCCCTTAATACCTAGTGGGATACACTCCATAATCCAATCCGAAAGCCAGGGATTGTGAGCATCCCACTTCCGCCTGTGCTGACATAATTGGTGGCACACCTGCACGGTGGGGTTTCCAACCTAATTCCAAGTGTACGCCTCCGAAGTAAGGAAGCTTTCTTGAAGAGACACCGATTATATATAACAGGCGGCGTCTCGTATCGTCCGGTTTTGACAGTCTAATTCTCAATTATGAACGGTTGATCCCTTCTGGACCTGCTTCGATGTCCTGGAACACGCATATTTCGTATTCCCTTCCAATGCATCCCAGATTAAGTTGGGTGGAGACTGATATATATTTCCCGAATGGACACCTCCACTCATGATCCGGACGCAAATGCTGTTATCCCACTCGATGGATGACGCGGTATGGCTATTCCTTCGAGCCCTTTGCATATTGTAGCTATGATGGCCTGATTCGCGCCATACACCAAGCTGATATTTTTAATTGGCCAATCAGGTGCCAAGAATTGATAATATGGCCTACATATCTATAAAAGAACTTTATCATCATTATGTTCACAAATATATATATACTAGCAGTATCGCCCGGCGTTGCTCGGGTTTGTAAGGGAAATAACTATATAAGCATTTTTAGAGAGTTATAGCCAAAAAATAGCAAAAAATGCATTAAAAATGGAAAAAATACGATGGTAATTTTTTTTAAAAATCGTTGACTCATCGTAGACATTTTTAAAGAGTTACTTCCCTTATATAATTGCGAAAAAATGCATTAAAATGGAAAAAAAACGATGGTAAATGTTTTTTTAAAATCGTAGACTCATGTTGACGCTTTCTTAGCCATTTCTGTTTTGGTGTCTTCAAGCCATGAAGTCGTTGTTCTAAAAGAACGCTGGTCTCCTTGACAACGCATTACGACGTTGATTTCCTTACACTCCCTTCCCCACAGGTGCAGGTGTGAGCGTGGACGCCAACTCCGCCGCCATCGACACACGAAAAATTATGCATTAAAATGGAATAAAAAATGATGTTAAATTATTTTAAAAATCGTAGACTCATTGTAGACGCGCGCTAATACTCAGACGGGATCGATATGAATCACGACTATAAGCTACCCGAATTTGGTTAAACTGCACCGCAAAATGTGGGAGTAGTTAGGAATCTAAATCGAAGGGGACAGACACTCACACAACTACAGTTTTATATATATAGATATACATAGCGCAGTAGTGGTGAGATGTGACAGCAAAGAAAAGCATACATTCACTCTCTGCATGCAATTAGACTCGGAAAGTTCGTGAGGAACCCATTGACCCAATTTGCTGACTTCTCCGATAGCACACAGGTCTCAATGAATGGTTGAATGACCAAATCCAAGCTTCTCTGCTAGTTCCTCAACAGTTACGATGAGATTTTGTTCCACCAGGGTTTTCAGGATGTCCTTGTCGAGTTCTACAGATCTTTCAGGATGAGGCTCGTCTTCTAGGCTGTAGTTTATGGCTCGGAAATTCTGGAACCACCATTGACACTGCCTTACGCTTATTGTCCAATCCCCATATACTGCATTAATATTTCTTGTACTTTCCGTTGCGTTGTTGTCTTTATTGAACTCATAAATCAAAATATGCCAAATATGCTCCTTTGTTACTTCCAATATAGTTTTGAAAAAAATAGCTGTTAAAATCGAAATGCACTCTTCAAAACTTGCACTATGAATAAGGACAAGATAAAATTACTACCTGCTTTTATAGCAAGTTAATATAAGTAGTTTATCCCATTCCCCTCTGACTTTTAGTTCAAGCTGTTGAAAAAACCGCATTATTATATATATATACATACATACATACATACATATACACACACACTCTCTCACACACAGGCACACATTTATATTCTGTTATTCTTTTATATGTTTCAGCCTTGAGGTTGTGGCCATGCTGGATCATGTGTGTGTGTGTGTCTATCTGTCTGTCTGTCTGTATGTATATATGTATATGTATGTGTGTGAACAATAATATTTTCAACAGATGTGTTGCAAATGTATCTGATTGTTCTCAAGCTTCAATACTGTGTGTGTGTGTATGTGTGTGTGTGTGTGTGTATGTATGTATGTATATGTATGTATGTATATGTATGTATGTATATGTATGTATGTATGTATGTGTGTATGTATGTATGTGTGTGTATGTATGTATGTGTGTGTGTATGTGTGTGTGTGTATGTATGTATGTATGTATGTATGTATGTATGTATGTATGTATGTATGTATGAGTGTATGTTTACTTTATTACTAACACAAGCCACTACGGTTATTTAATGTAAAATCTTCCTCAAATCACTCTCTCTGGCTATTTACTCTCTTCCAAGAACATTTTCACTCACTCTTATGTGTTAGCTTCCCATACATTTTACTCATGTATCTACCAGCGTGATAGATAGAAACAAATATTACATCTAGTTTCACTTTATTCGTCGCACACTGTGTGTGTGCGTTTGCGTGTGGTGTAAACCAGACTAAGAAAAGCATTTGACACACACACCAGAATGTGAGTTTTCTGTAAATTTTGCTTAATTGGAGTTTAAATTTTAAAAACTGGACCTGGCATGACGCGATGCATTGTACTCTTAAAAATGCTAGGTAAATTGTAATTGAAGAAATCCTATATTGTAGATTTGTATAACTCCCAAAGGGAGGCAGATAAAATCTGCCTTTTATAATAAGAGATACTCACATCCAAGTTCAACTACAAAACAACCATCCGTTCATAAGGGAGCCAAATACACATTCTGATATTCTGAGATTAATCTCTCAATTCGTTGACATCAACGTCAACAACAGGCTCAATAGACAAATGACTAATTTTCTTCGTTTAAAATTTATTCTTAGCGAATCATTTACTTCTTTCATTCTGATTTTCATTCATTCACTCATTCTTTTTCTCCTAAATTCTAAATTGCTCTCCTCTCTATCAATTTCTTCCAAGCCAACAACTTCCTTTGTATAGGATTCAAGAATTCTTTCTTTTAAACAAAATTGATTCATTTTAAATTTCACAGAACCCGGTCTCGGATCATTGTATACCCGGTGGGGCAGAACTACTTGTCCTACTAATTCAAGCCTTGTATATGACGGTTAGTATAAACTATACTTCTGTTCACTCTTTCTGTCTTTATCTTTCTCTTCTTCTCTTTTATTCCTCTCATTTTCTCTTTCTGTCGCCCCCTCTCTTTCCGTTTCTCTCAGGCACGCGCACGCACACTCAAGCAAATCATGTGACATATCACGTCTGTAACGTTACCTATAGACCCTATAGAGACTGCACAAGAATGCTTACTCCTTTGTAGGTATTTGGTCAAATCAGAATTTAAATGTTATCTACTACGGACCAGGTGAAAAGGATGTTGTCTAACCACAGAATATAGATATCTCTACGTTAAATTATAGATAGGGACTAGACTGGAATCCAGTGTAGCGAACAAGGACTCCTGGCTGACTTGTATGAAGTGTAGATATCAAATACCGAGGCTGCTAACTGGTGATCAAGTGTACTGGCTACGGATCGTGGAATTATACGTGAGTGACCAGAGCTGAAAAGTGGCCATTTGACTATCATTACCTAGAGTGACTATTGATTGTCGTTATAGACGAAATTGAACAAGGTCTAATTAGAATTGCTGATTGAATGTATATGGTTAATGAAATGAACGCAGAATGTACAATGTGGACTGGACAAACCACACACTGTAACTAATGGACAAAGCTAACTAAGGGCCGTAAGTATTATGCGAAATATGTAGGGACCAAGTACCACTGAGAGAACCCAAGTGAGTACATATTGCACTTCTATTCTTCTCGCCTTACCGAAATCGTCATGTCCCTCAAACCTTTCTGTTTCCATGCGTTACCTCCCCTCATTAATTGTCCAGTATATTTTTGTAAGGTAACGGCGGCACATCCAATTCAAAGCTACTGCTTCCCACATCTTCCCCAACCAACCTCGCATCCTTTGTGAATCTGCTCCCTATAAACCCTACACATGTCCTTTATCGGTCGCCGACATCGCTGTCCATTCTTCTTAAATACTACGCCATCAATGAGCTTCAAAATTCACTCCACCTCAGTTCATGCTTTGCATGAAATAAAATCTGTGTGATCATAATATTATAGTATGTGGTAGGCCCGTCTCGTGGTAGGCCTGACTCGTCCGAGACAAACCGATGGATATAGCCAGCCACACCCGTATGGTCGGCTAAACAGTATTTCATCCCCTCTTACCCACCAGTTCTCTGCATCTCACCGTCTCTCGTATTGTTCTACTCAAACCACATGCAATTCCCATCACCAACAATTTTCCCGTTCGAACGTGAGCGACATCTTTTCCATTTCGGGAAATCACAACCACATGCGTTACAAAATCCCTTTCCTTTCTCCGTTTATTGACATCCACACACACACATCTACCCCATGCAATACACATCACAACCACAAATACTTACCCGCACACACCCACAGACACAAACACAAACACAAAGACACAAATATATAACACAGCATACACTCATATAAACACTAAAACATACACCACAATTCGTTCACACGTGACTAAACATGAATTCTTTTAAGGGTCAAACTGTAATGAATGTTTCCGTTATTTCATATTTAATTTTGCTTAATATCTTATTTACTTGATTTATTCTTACGAATCCTAGGTGTGGTTGGTGGACAACATTTTACCCATACTGGTGGCGGAAGTAATCTCTTGTGTCTACCCAACGATCCCATTTGGGCCAATTATACGACAGAAGATGAAAAATGTGGTTACATTCATGGCAGTGAATATGAATTAGGTCATTACCCAACTAATAAACTCTTTTCCTTTGCTAATGCTAAATCACTTCATAATCACAACGTTCCGTGCGCTGTCTGTTTGACACGACAACCTGCTGTTGTTATGATGTTACCAGCCAGGACACAGTGTTACCCTGGTTGGACAGCTGAGTATTCAGGATATTTGATGTCCAGTCTTCACGCAGAAAAGGGCAGACTAGAATATGTGTGTGTCGATTATGCACCAGAGGCTGATCCAGCAGGTTACAGAGACGAAAATGGAGCTGTATTATATTTCGTTCAGGCTGCTTGTGGTTCATTGCCATGTCCACCGTATGTCAATGGTCAAGAATTAACCTGCGTTGTGTGCAGTAAATATTGAATAGAAATTAAATTCGGTTCCATAGGAAAATGTCTGTGAATTACAAGAAATGATATGAATGTTTACCTAATATTTTCTTTCAAGTATGTCTATCGTTAAAAGAAACTGGTATATCAGATGATATTGAAAACCATACAAAATGGCGAAGTAGAAAGCCAGAAATATCCTGAGAAAAAAATCTAAATCTGTCAGAACAATTCTAGAAAAACATTTAGTAAGATTTCAATTTATCAAATTAATGTTAA
>NC_043014.1:5315791-5338291 GCF_006345805.1 Octopus sinensis
TGCGTGATATATAGATATATATATACAAACAAATATATGCGTGTGTGTATCTATCACTGTATCACTCTGCCTATCTCTCTCTCTCTCTCTCTCTATTTATCTATATATATATATTTGTGTGTGTGTGTGTGTGTGTGTGTCTGTGTGTGTGTTTGTATATAAATATATTCTTTTACCCGTTTCAGTCATTTGACTGCGGCCATGCTAGAGCACTGCGTTTAGTAGGACGAATCGTTTCAGGAATTATTCTTTGTAAGCCTATTGCTCATTCTCTCGGTATCTCTAGCCGAGCCGCTAAATAACAGGGACGTAAACACACCGACATCAGTTGAGAATCGATAGTGGTGCAACAATAACAGACACACATAAAACATAGATACATACACACTATGTGTGCTATACACACACAGACACACTCACACACACATACACACATACATCTATATATATATATATATGCATATCATATATACATACACACATATATATAGTTACGTATGTATGTACATACATATCTATCAATCAATCTATTTGTCTACATATCTATCTATCTATCTATCTATCTATCTATCTATCTATCTATCTATCTATCTATCTATCTATCTATCTATCTATCTATCTATCTATCTCTCTCTCTCTCTCTCTCTCTCTCTCTATATATATATATATATATATATTGTCCTACGTCCTGGTTTTGTTTTGTTGTTTATTTTTTATTTTTACCGTTATTGTTTTTACGTTTTTGTATTCTTATTGGTGTCACGTATTCTGTATTTTTGTTCGTGTACTTCGTTCGTTTTCCGTCCTCGTGTTGTATACATTCGAAGCTTTCTTCCAGGGGATCTAATGCACTTGGCTTAGATTTCCCTTGGCGGGCTGCCCATATCGGAGCAATCTCAAGATTAATCAGCCGAAATTGCTAAGATGATCTGGTTCTTGACTGATGACTGAGGGCTTCGAATGTCCCGTCCTGTGGTTCTTGTGTCGTCTATGTGGTGTTTCATGTTCTTGTCCATGTCTGTAATTATTTTTACTGTTTACCTATATATATACATATATATATATATGTATATGTATATGTATATATATGTATGTATATATACATATACACACATCCCAAGTAAACACAAAGAAGAGTGGAATTGTACTCCTGTCCGATCGCTCTTTCACCAGACATAATCCTGGAGAGGGAAATAAGTGCGTAATGAAAAATATCTAATGGTGGGGTTCTTGCATGGCCATGTCCTGTGGCTGCAAAGTTTAGCCCTATTAATATTAGTGTTAAGTATTATATCTAGATGTACACTTACACACACGCACCGAAACAGACACATACAAACACACACACACGCACACATAGGAATACGTACATATTTACACACATTTATCTATTTCTCTCCATCAGGAACGGAAGTGAGGCGAGTTTTTTAAAATCTTTTCTTTCCAACTGAAAATAAAACGTGCGAGTGCCAATGTAGATCGGTGAATTTCGTAAGGTTTGACTGTAATTCACGTTGGTTTTTATATATGACAATATGTAAGAACGAATGTAAATACATACACACAGACACACGGACAAACACACGCTCAAATAAACACACACATATATATATATATATATATATATATATATATATATATGTCTGTTTGGAGGCGCAGTGGCCCAGTGCTTCGGGTCGCGGACTCACGGTTTTAGGATCGCGATTTCGATTCCCAGACTAGGTTGTGAGCACTCTTTCGCTACAACTTTCTCCCTTTCTTCTGTTGGCCTGCTCGCTTAGCCAGCGGGCTGGCGTCATTTGAAGGCTAAAACAATGCGAAGCGCATTGTGACCAGCGATATGTAGCAACAACTGGTAGCTTGGTCTGTAACGGTGATCACGGAGTTATATGTATACACGCACACACACACATACACACGTACATACTCACACACCAGCACAGATGCCCACATATACCTTTAACGAACAATAATCATACAGATACGCACACGCTTATACACACATGTCACAGACAAACACGCACATTCACGTACTTAAGCGCACACACGCTCACAAGCACACGCACGCACATTACGCCCACACAACTCCAAAAACCCTCACACACACACGCATGTACAAATTCACAGAAACACCGATACATATACATACGCACAATATATGCCTACATGCGCACACACACATACACATAAGTATACACATATAGACACAGACACAAACACACACACGCACGCAAAACTCACAACCCCACGGATACACGTATATACACCCATATACGCTTACACACATACAAACTCACACGTACACGCACACACAACTACACTCACATACGAGACGCATGCACATACAAACACACACACACAAATGAACCCACACATACGTCCCATACACACGGCACACAATTATACATACATGTATACACGCATACGCACAGATATTCGCCACACACCCAAACGCTACGCATACACACACATGCACACACACACACACACTACAAACCAAACACACACATACACACACACGCGTGTCATCATTGCACATGTACCCACATACATACACGCACACGTACACTAAGTAAAGCACTGTTATTCGCCACACACCCTAACTCTACGCCTACACACATGAACACACACATACATACACACACACTACAAGCAAAACACACACATGATACATATACATACACGCACACACACACATACTTCAAACAAGCAGTACCTACAACTTGACCTGTGGTAGAGACAAAAGGAGCCACGCCCAATTCCTTCTTCCTTGACCTTAACACTACGAGCCCTACAACACGCAAAGATTAACAGCCACAACCACACACACACATACACACACACATGCACATACACATACACGTGTCATCATTGCACACATACACACATACACACACACGCACACGCAGACCTCCACACACTCTCTTATCCACACTTACACACACATTCCTCTTCCTCTACCACTATTCTGTCTTTGAAAGAACTTATCTTCACCCATTTACTTCCGGTCATTCAAAATGTGGCCGCGTGTGTACAGTTGGCGATTTTTTCCTCTGTCTTCCCTCCTCTGGATCTTTCCTTCTTGTATGTTTCCGACGAAGAGCTCCACCCGAAACGTTAAACCCTCCTTCTTTCCTTATTTCCTGAGCGTCCAATAATACTATCTTTGTTCCACGTCCTCGCGTCGTTGTACTTTTGTGCTGTCATGTTTGGATTAAATTCACCTATATATATATACATGTGTGTGTGTGTATATATATATATATATATATATATATATATATATGTAGAAATACGTGTGTGTATATGTGTGTGTGTGTGTGTGTGTGTGTGTGTATGTGTGTGTGTGTGTGTCTGTGTGTGTGTCTGTGTGTGTCTGTGTACTAGCAGACATCCCCGGCATTGCTGGGGATTGAAATGGCAAAGTTGGTATATAATATATTCCAGTCATTTTGAAACAGGTGATATTGGAAAGTGCAACATTGACAACAAAACATTTGTAGAGTAAATGCTCGGCTAATTCGACTAAGCAACATGCTATGCGTCCGTTTGGAGTGTTTCAGGCCCTAACCTGTCTTACAAAATTGGATGTGGGGTTTGTGTGATTTTTGAACGCACCGAAAAACTGTCAGTAAGTATACTCTCCTTTGCAGCAGTGTGCGCTGTGTCTAACACGAACTATCATCGGAAATTTTGACACCTCACGTCGGGTTTGTTGTCCTACATCACTCATACAGTAAATTTGGAGGAACTGTGGTTGTTCATTCGCGGGTACCAGGGAACCAATGAGGGGATAGACTTGCCCTTGAACTTTGACGTCGGCGTAAATTCATGTTTATCTATCTTCTTAGATTCACCAAACGATGTCATTTGAAATGCTGAGTTGTATTGTCTGATATTGTTCAGAAAATCCTTTGACCGGATTGAAGCGCCTTCTAGAAAATTCCTAAGGGGTTGAGATGGTAGTGTTGGCAATGTTAACTGTCCGAATATGTAGTCATCTATTGCATTGTTTTAAGTTCTAAACGATAATGAATACCCTGAAGTTCTATTTATATGATGCTATTTCTATTTTTTCACAGAACCGTTTCATCTCCAAGAAATCTCTCGACGATAAACCTGATGACACACCAAGTAAGAACTAATTTTATGGCTAAAGTCTTTTACCCGTGACTCATTAACTAATCATTTATAATTTCACCAACTTTAAATTAATTCCACATTACTATCCATATGTCCACAATAATATATACTAAGACACTTGCCTGAATTTATTTTAAACTATGTTCTACTTTACAAGAATTCCGTAAATATAATGTTATTCTAATATACTATGCCATTTATTGAGTATATATGAGTATATATGCAGTGATACGTCGAGAATTGTTTCGGTCTGGACGGTTCCACCGAGTGTGCTCTTCGCCGAGTGTCTGAGGCGGCGGGTATGTTCACTGTGAACAAATTAGAGTGCTCAGAGCGAGCCCCACCGGCTTGCATACGATAAGCATAGAATGCCCTCTGCTTTTGAGAATCAAATGCCCTGAGCTGGCGCTTCACTGCGTTTATATCTACAAATCAGCATTCTGTCCACTCTTGTGTTTCCAATCATTCGTGAATAGAGACCCGAAATAATGATGTTCCACTTTCCTACACAGTGCGTATTTGTCAACCAATTCAGTGCACGTTGTTGGTGACCATCAGACGAATCTGGTAGCAGCATGTCGTCTACAAATAACAGTCGACCGATCACGTAGAGATGAATTGGGATACCTCTACCACATTGGCTGCGCATATTCAACCAGATCACAAAAAAGAATATGAAAAGGGGCACTAACAATGCACACTTCAACTAAGTGAAACTTTCACGTTGAAAACTTTCGACTTTTACAGAAATACAAACATTTGAACATCCATATAAGTACTTTATGGCAACCATGATTTGCCCATTAAACTCACCTTCCTGGAAAACCATCCAAAACAATACCCAGGGCACGTGATCGTGTGCCTTTTCGTGGTTTATAGCGTTTAAACTTTGGAAATATTTCTGTATTTGCTGGAAGATCTGTTTTGAACGTCTAAAAGGTCGAGTGTACCGCGTGTCGGACGGTAATCTTGGGCGCGACAATTTTCCTACATATCTTTTCTTGACATCTATTGTAGACATTTCTATAATTCGAGCACACTCCTTGGTCTCTGTCCGAAGAAATTGTGATTGTCACCCTATATTTCATTGCCTTGATATTTTTTCCAGAGGTCCCATCCACCTAGCGTACATGGTACACTCAGAGAATACCATCTGTATTTAAGGTTTCTAAAATATCAAGCCGAACCTGCTTTTCACCAGCAGCTATATCACTTTTAAGTGAGATTAGCTCAAATAAGAGTTCAACCGAAGAAGAACCTGCCGAAAAAAATAATACAATCACGAATCCATTTCGATGTCCAAGTTCATTCAGGTGGGTCACTCTCAATTTGGATGCAAAAGTCGGACAAACGAAATTTTTTAGAGCAGACATTTATTATATCTTACAGGCAGATTATATCTAACAATTCAGACAGTTTAATTCTCAATTATTAAAGGTTGTTCCCTTCTTGATCTGTTTGGTATCCTGAGACCGTCAATTTTGTGCTCCCACGCCAAACACCCCATATTTAGTTCCAGGCTACTTGCTGGTTTCACCGGTATTGTGTGGGGTGTGCTATACATTTATCGAACGGACTCCTCTACTCGAGATCCGGATGCGATGTCTTTTAACTAAATCGACAAATGATGCGGTATGGTTGTTATTTTCATATTGTAGTTATGATGGCCTTATTTGCGCCGAGCTCCAAACTGATATTTGTAATTGACCGATGAATATTCGCACCTGGCGAATATTTTATCATTATTCTATTGAGTTTTATCATTATTCTATTGGGAAGTATATATACTCATACCCAAGTTTACGTATCATACATACATCCGTTCATAGCGGAGACCGATACACATTCTGATATTCTGAGATTAATCTCTCAAATCTTTGACATCAACGTCACCAACAGGCTCAACAGACAAATGTATTTTTTCTTTCTTTACAATTTATTCTTATTATTTACATCTTTCGTTCTGACTTTCATTCATTCACTCGTTCTTTCTTAAATTCTATATTTCTCTCTTCTCCATCAATTCCTTCCCATCCAACAATCTACTTAGTAAATGATTCCCAAATTCTTTCTTTTAACCTACATTATTTCATTTTAATATCACAGAACCCGGTCTCGGATCATTGTATACCCGATGGGGCAGAACAACTTGTCCTCCTTATTCAAACCTTGTATATTACGGTTAGTATACTTTATATTTCTCACCTCTCATTCTCTTTTTGTTTTACTCTTGTTCACTTTTATACCTCTCATTCTCTCTTTTTATTGCCTTTCTTTCTCTCCCACCCTCTCTCTCACGCACACGCACACACACTCACCCTCTGCTGGGTTGTCTGACATAAACATTCTCTAATCCTTTTATGATGTGTCACGTTTCAAACGTCTATACCTGTAGACTATACAAAAACTACACAAGACTGCTTTCTCCTTTGTAGGTATTTGGTCAATCAGAATATTATATGTTGTCTACTACGGACCAAGTGAAAAGGATGCTAACTGGTGATCAATTGTACAGGCTACAGATGGTGGTATTGTACGTGAGTGACCAGAGCTGAAAAGTTGCCGCTTGACAATCATGAACTAGAGTGCACAATGATCGTAGGTGTGGGCTAAACTGAAAAGAGTCTATTAGAATTGATGACAGTGACTGTAAATGGTTAATGGAATGAACGCACAATGTAGAATGAGGACTGGACAAGCCACATACTGTAACTGATGGGAAAAGCTAAGGACTTTATTCATTAAGTAAAATAGAGAGAGACTAAATATTAGTGAGAGAACACAACAGAGTACAGAATGCACTTCTATTCTTCTCCGCCTCACCGAAATCGTCCTATCGCTGAAGCCTTGCTCTTTTAATGCACCACATCACCTCATTAATTATCCAGTATATCTTTGTAAGGTAATTCCGAAACTTCCAATTCAAAACTGCTGCTACAAACCGCTTCCCCAATCAACCTCACGTTCCTTTAAAATGCTCTGAATCTGCTCTCTATAAACCCTACACGTATCCTTTATCGGTCGCCCACTCCGCCGTCCATTCATCTTAAGCACTACGCCGTCACTGAACCTCACAATTTTTCCTCCCACCTCGTTTCTGTGTATTGCATGAAAACATGTCTCTGTGATCATAACGTCTTTGTAAGCCTGATTCGTCCGAGTCTAAACGAGAGGTTTAGCCACTGACTCTCGTATGATCGACTAAACAACATTTCATCGACGGCTACCCACCACTTCTCTGCATCTCGTCGTCTCCCCTATTGTCCTACTCAAACCTCCTACAATTTCCACAACCCAAAATATCCCCGTTCACACCTGAACATCTTTTCCATTTCGGATAAACACGAGTGCATGCGTTATAAAATATCTTTCTATTTCTCCATCTATTGACATCCACCGTATGACATACATGTATGACATGACATACATATATATGTTTGCATGACTTACCCCATGCAAACATAAATAATAATCCACGTCGTAACAACAAATACTTAACCGTATACACACAGCATATATATATATACATATATAAATGGAGTTGCATGAAACAAACGTACCGCATTACTTCTGGATATACTTGTTGCTTACTTCGATATAAATATATATATATTTATTTATATATATATACATAGTATGACTAGGTAAAGAGGCACCTATGATTCAGCAACACACAGCTTACACTAAAATAAACACTAACATATATACACCACAATTCGTTCACACGTGGCTAAACATGACTTCTTTTAACTGTTATGAATTTTTCCGTTATTTCATATATAATTTTTCTTAACATCTTTTTTATTTGATTTATTCTTACCAATTCTAGGTGTTGTTGGTGGACAACATTCTGCACAAACTGGTGGCGGAAGTAATCTCTTGTGTCTACCCAACGACCCCATTTGGGCCAATTATACGATAGAAGTTGAAAAAGGTGGTAACATTTATGGCAGTGAATATGAACTATATTTATACCCAACAAATAAACTCTTTTCTTTTGCTAACGCTGAATCAATTCATGATCACAACGTTCCGTGCGCTGTCTGTTTGACACGACAACCCGCTGTTGTTATGATGTTACCAGCCAGGACAAAGTGTTACCGTGGTTGGACAGCTGAGTATTCAGGATATTTGATGTCCGGTCATTACGGGCATAAAGGTAGACATGAATATGTTTGTGTGGATTATGCACCAGAAGCTGATCCAGCAGGTTACAGAGACGAAGATGGAGTTCGATTATATTTCGTTCAGGCTGAGTGTGGTTCATTGCCATGTCCACCGTATGTCAATGGTCGAGAATTAACCTGCGTTGTATGCAGTAAATACTGAATAGAAATTTACATTCGTTTCTATATGAAAATTTATGTCGGTGAATCATAAAGTATAATATAATAAAGCAACATATACGTTTCTTGTAATTGTGTTTCGCAATATTTTATCCGACTAATATATGTCGTTAAATAAATTGCTGTACAAGTTTTCAGAAAATATTCAAAACGAAACAACAGAGACGTCATAGAATGTGACAAATAGCTTAACAGAACGATGTAATCCTCAGGGAATGATTCTAGAATACTTTGTATGAGGTTCAGTTTATCAAATTTAAATGTTGAAATAAAATGATGATTCGTTTAAATGTGTGTTGTATTCCGTCTTAAAATGAAAACAGTCCCCAAATGAAACACCTCCGTACAAATATATCACCCTTTCATGATCAATCTTCAGAAAACACGATAAAAGCTTATAACTAACATCACTAAATCATGATGGGTTAATAAAAAAAAATACTCCCATACGTATCATTGTAACTACAATCGATGCGATGAAAGCTCTGCAATCCAATCGCGGATATTACCTAATAAAGGATATTTGATATCCACTGAAGAAATACCACAAAATGTTGACAACCTAACTACTTGTCAGGTTACTAACACATTGAAGTTTTCAAGAAACACTTTCGACAAGGGTACAAGTACACGTCCCACGATGAACTATTTTCAACCTACATTCACATATTCCCGCTTTTCTACAAAAATCACACACACACAGCTTATTATCGTTCCCTGAAAACTGATGTGCCAAAATAAAATATGAAACCACCAAAAAATATGAGTCCACCTCAGGAACAGCATCAACCGAATCTACAGCAACACCACAAAACATCAAGTTCAACAAATTATCTCCGTCTGTAACATAAAACTATCAAACTCGCAGAAGAGGAACTTGCTTCGAGATACATGCATACAATAACTGTAACACACATAAACGACTTAGTAAGGAAAGGAAGACGACTTATAAAATATACATTTGGTGGAATCAGTGCAACATGTTGAGTCTTTCACACTCTACCCAGCATGATTGCTCCTTGTATGTGGGAGTTTGTAGAATGGCTGCCAGATAAACGAATGTATCCGTGGAAAGAGGGATCTGTGGGTGGCAGCACGTTTTTTGTCCGATTAATTGTGTGCCATAAGAATGCTCGATTGTGAAAAAGCTAGCGAAAAAGAATAATAATTAAGTAATATGAAAGCACGAAATGCAAATTGACAAATGAATATATGGAAACATTCAACATGGCGTTTCCAGTGAACAGTATTAGCGCTCAGTATTTGGCATAAGCAATTTTTGGGTTCGTTAAAATGTGCTAATGGCATATTTCAAAATCTAAAGGCAAATTCAGTGCAAAAAGCTGCAAAAACAGCGTATCAGTCCACTGCTGCTCCCTATCGGGTTCCAGTTCAGCCGTTATCAAAAGAAAATACCGAAGAGTGGAATATCTGGACAAACTTAAAGCCATAGCTTTAACTAAAACATAGTCAACAACAACGAGTAAGTGAAGCCATTAGAGCGCCAGGCTGGAGTCTGTCGTGAGTTACCTACCTTCGGTATTTCTCTTTGATAAATACTTCGCTAGAGGAGTTGACTTCAACCTTGTGCCCCAACAGTAACTGCGGTCGCTCGTACGAGCACGCATTTTCACGCATACTTGTGTGTGTGTGTGTTTGTATGTGTGTGTGTGTGTGCGCATGTGTCCATGTGTGTGTATGTGTGTGTGTGTGTGTCAACGTGTGTGTGTGTCAGCGTGTGTGTGTGTCACGGTGTGTGGGTCAGTGTGTGTTAGTGTGTGTGTCAGTGTGTGTGTGTGTGTATCTGTGTGTATGTGTGTGTGTGTGTCAGTGTTTCTGTGTGTGTGAATGTGTGTGTGTGTTTCAGTGTGTATGTGTGTTTGAGTATGTCAGTGTGTGTGTGTGTGTGTGAGTGTGTGAGTGTGTGTCAGTGTGTGTGTGTGTGTATGTCAGTGTGTGTATGTGTGTCAGCGTGTGTGTGCGTGTGTGTGTGTATGTCAGTGTGTGTGTGTGTATATCAGTGTGTATGTGTGTGTGTGAATGTGTGTGTGTGTGAATGTGTGTGTGTGAATATGTGTGTGTGTTTCAGTGTGTATGTGTGTTTGAGTATGTCAGTGTGTATGTGTGTGTGTGTGAGTGTGTGTGTGTGTGTGTGTCAGTGTGTGTGTGTGTGTGTATGTCAGTGCGTGTATGTGTGTCAGCGTGTGTGTGCGTGTGTGTGTGTATGTCAGTGTGTGTGTGTGTGTCTGTGTGTGTGTGTATGTCACTGTGTGTGTGTGTGTCAGTGTGTGTGTGTGTATGACAGTGTGTGTGTGTGTATGTCAATGTGTGTGTGTGTGTGTGTGTCAGTGTGTATGTGTGTTTGTATTTGTGTGTGTGTGTATCGGTGTGTGTGTGTGTGCGTGTGTGTGTGTTTGTCAGTGTGTGTGTGTTTCTCAGTGTCTGTGTGTGTGTTTCTCAGTGTGTGTGTCAGTGTGTGTGTGTGTGTGTGTGTGTATGCGTGTGTGTCTGTGTATTTGTTGGTTGAACGAAATACTTCCCACACTGAATATTAAAACAGTTTCCCAAGAATAACAAATAAAATTAAATAACAACATTAGTAAATAAATATATCATAATATATCCAGAAACAGGAATCATTTCACTTTACACGTGTCTCTCATTCATCAAATTATTTTGCTAATTATTGTGTGACAATATCAAACCATCTCTTTCCAATAATTAAACCTGTCAGACAAGTTCACGCCCACTTTTACAGTTCCACCAATCGCATCGGTTCATAAATTTACGATAAGATCTATGCCAGAGCTGGGTTGTTGTGCGCTCAATAAATACGTGGAATTCAGTTACAGGTCTTCAGCTTAAACCTCGCATCTCGATCTTTTGTTGAAGCCACACGAAGTATCACGTACGACCGACAACTGTCACCAGAATGGATTTCGCACAACTGTCCAGGAATATTTCGCAGCGTTATTCCATTTCTTCTCTCATAGCTTTTGGGGTTCTTCTCGTTCTGACGATCGTGATTCTTCATCAAGATTCAAGAATAGGAAAAATGGAAGAGAAATCGAAAACGGTAAGTCATGGATTTTGTGTTAATATATGTATGTCTTTATGTATTTATATATGCATGTATGTATGTATGTATGTATGCATTTACGTATGTATGTATTAATATGTGGATGTATGTACGTACGGATGGATGGATGGATGTAAGGATGTATGCATGAATCACGTACATATGTTCCTATGGAGCACACACACACACATAAGATCACACACGTAATCACACACGAACACACAGGCGCACACACCTAAGCATACATATATATACATATACGTATATTTGTATATATAATATACATATATATGTATATCTAAATATACATATATATGAATATATTAGTGCCTGAACATATATAGATATATATATACAAACAAATATATGCGTGTGTGTATCTATCACTGTTTCTCTCTGTCTATCTCTCTCTCTCTATTTATCTATATATATATATATATGTGTGTGTGTGTGTGTGTGTGTGTGTGTGTGTGTGTGTGTGTGTGTGTGTGTGTGTGTGTGTATGTGTGTGTTTGTGTGTGTGTGTGTTTGTATATAAATATATTCTTTTACCCGTTTCAGTCATTTGACTGCGGCCATGCTACAGCACTGCGTTAAGTAGGACGACTCGTTTCAGGAATTATTCTTTGTAAGCCTATTGCTCATTCTGTCGGTATTTCTAGCCGAACCGCTATGTAACGCGGACATAAACAAACCGACATCAGTTGAGAATCGATAGTGGTGCGACAATAACAGACACATACATAAAACATAGATACATACACAGTATGTGTGCTATACACACACACACACACACTTACATCTATATATATATATATATACATAACATATATACATACACACATATATAGTTACGTATGTATGAACATACATATCTATCTATCAATCTATTTATCTACATATCTATCTATCTATCTATCTATCTATCTATCTATCTATCTATATATATATATATATATATATATATATATATATATATATATATATATATATATATATATATATATATACATATACACACATCCCTAGTAAACACAAAGAAGTGTGGAATTGTACTCCTGTCCGATCGCTCTTTCACCAGACATAATCCTGGAGAGGGAAATAAGTGCGTAATGAAAAAAATCTAATGGTGGGGTTCTAGCATGGCCATGCCCTGTCGCTGCAACGTTTAGCCCTATTAATATTAGTGTTAAGTATTATATCTAGATGTACACTTGCACACACGCACCGAAACAAACACATACAAACACACACACACGCACACATAGGAATACGTACATATTTACACACATTTATCTATTTCTCTCCATCAGGAACGGAAGTGAGGCGAGTTTTTTTGAATCTTTTCTTTCCAACTGAAAATAAAACGTGCGAGTGCCAATGTAGATCGGTGAATTTCGTAATGTTTGACTGTAATTCACGTTGGTTTTTATATATGACAATATGTAAGAACGAATGTAAATACATACACACAGACACACGGACAAACACACGCACAAATAAACACTAACACACACACATACGCACGCACACAGACACACGTGCTCAATTGTACACGAACAACCACACTATACAGTGTATGTCCACTCACATATATGTGTTGCGTTTGTGTGTGTGTATGCGTATAAGTAGATACGTATATTTGTGATATTTATGGTGTGTATGCTTAAGTATACGTGCATACGTATATATTGATGTGTATATATATATATATATATATATATATTATATATATATATGTGTGTGTGTGTGTGTGTGTGTGTGTGTGTGTGTGTGTGTGTGTGTGTGTGTGTGGTGTATAGCACCCTTCTTTCAGTCTGAATCTACCAAATCTACTGACATGGCTCTGGTGTGTGTGTGTGTGTGTGTGTCGAAGCGCTGTGGCCCAGTGGTTAGTGCAGCGGAGTCACGGTTGTAGGATCGCGGTTTCGATTCCCAGACTGGGTGTTGTGAGTGTTTATTGAGCAAAAACACCTAAAGCTCTACGAGGCTCAGGGAGTGGGTTGTGTTGATCTCTGCTGTACTCTTTCGCTGCAACTTTCTCCCTTTCTTCTGTTGGCCTGCTCGCTTAGCCCGCGGGGTGGCGTCATTTGAAGGCTAAAACAAGGCGAAGCGCATTGTGACCGGCGATGTATAGCAACAACTGTTAGCCTGGTCGGTCACGGTGATCAGGGAGATATATATACGTATCATACGCAGACAACACACACACATACACACGTACATACACACACACCAGCACAGATGCCCTCATCTACCCCCAACAAACAATACTCATACTGATACGCACGCACTTATACACAAATGGGCACAGACACACACGCACATACACGCACTTAAGCGCACACACGCACACAAGCACACGCACGCACACGCATGCACAATTTCACATATACGCCGATACTTATACATACACACAATATATGCCTACACGCGCACACACACATACACATACGTATATACACACAGACACACACACACACGCACACAAAAAGATGCGCACACATACGCACGCACACACGCATATTAATTCACATACCCAAATCTCACAACCCCACGGATACACGTATATACACCCATATACGCTTACACACACACATACAAACGCACACGTACATGCACATCAGAAACACGCACGCACATACATACACACACACACATACACACACACAAATGAACCCACACATACATCCCATACACACGGCACACAATTATACATACATGTATACACACATAAGCACGTACAAGCACACACTCACACATACACTAATTAAAGCACAGTTATTCACCACACACACAGACTCTACGCATACACACACTGACACACACACATACGTACACACACACACAATACAAACAAAACACACACATGATACATATACATACACGCACACACACACATACTTCAAACAAGCAGTACCTACAACATGACCTGTGGTAGAGACAAAAGGAGCCACGCCCAATTCCTTCTTCGTTGACCTTAACACTACTAGCCCTACACCACGCAAAGATTAACAGCCACAACCACACACACATACACACACACACGCACACACACACACACACATGTCAACTTTGCACACATAAACATTTACACACACACGCACACGCAGACCTCCGCGTCCGCACATATCCACACTTACACACACATTCCTCCTCCTCTACCACTCTCCTGTCTTTGAAAGAACTTTTCTTCACCCATTTCCTTACGGTCATTCAAAATGTGTCCGCGTGTGAACCGTTGGCGATCTTTTTTCCTCTGCCTTCCCTTCTCAGGATCTTTCCTTCTCGTATTTTTCCGACGAAGAGCTCCGCTCGAAACGTTAAACATTCCTTCTTTCCTTCTTTCCTGAGCGTCCAATAATACTATATTTGTTCCACGTCCTCGCATTGTTGTGTTTCTTTGTGCTTTCTTGTTTGGATTGAATTTAACTATATATATACATGTGTGTGTTTCTATATAAATATAAATATATATATATATATATAAATATGTGGAAATATGTGTGTGTATATATATATGTGTGTGTGTGTGTGTGTACGAGCAGACATACCCGGCATTGCTGGGGATAAAAACGGGAAAGTTGGTATATAATATATTCGAGTCATTTTGAAACAGGTGATATGGGAAAGTGCAACATTGACAACAAAACATTTGTAGAGTAAATGCTCGGCTAATTCGACTAAGGAACATGCTATGCGTCCGTTTGGAGTGTTTCAGGCCCTAACCTGTCATGCAAAATCGGAGGTGGGGTTTGTGTGATTTTTGAACGCACCGAAAAGCTGTCAGTGGATATACTCTCCTTTGCAGCAGTGTGCGCTGTGTGTAACACGGCCCATCATCGGAAATGTTGACACCTCACGTCGGGTTTGTTGTCATACATCACTCATAAAGCAAATTTGGAGGAACTGTGGTTGTTCATTCGCGGGTACCAGGGAACCAATGAGGGGACAGACTTGCCCTTGAACTTTGACGTCGGCGTAAATTCATGTTTATCTATCTTCTTAGATTCACCAAACGATGTCATTTGAAATGCAGGGTTGTATTGTATGATATTGTTCAGAAAATCGTTCGACTGGATGGAAGCGCCTTCTAGAAGATTCCTAAGAGGTTGAGATGGTAGTGTTGGCAATGATACCTGTCCGAATATGTTGTCATCTATTGCATTGTTTTAAGTTCTAAACGATTATAAATACCCTGAAGTTCTATTTATATGATGCTATTTCTATTTTTTCCCAGAACCGTTTCATCTCCAAGAAATCTCTCGACGATAAACCTGATGACACACCAAGTAAGAACTAATTTTACGGCTAAAGTCTTTTACCCGTGTCTCCTTAAGTAATGGTTTATAATTTCACCAACTTTGAATTAGTTCCACATTACTATCCATATGTCCACAATAATATATACTAAGACATTTGCCTGCATTTATTTCGACATATGTTCTACTTTACAATAATTTCTCTAATATACTATGCCATTTATTGAGGGTATATGAGTATATATGCAGTGCTACGTCGAGAATTGTTTCGGTCTGCACGGTTCCTCCGAGTGTGCTCTTCGCCGAGTGTCCGAGGCGGCCGGTAAGTTCACTATGAAAAAATTAGAATGCTCAGAGCGAGCCCCACCGACTTGCAAACGAAAAGCATGTAATGCCCTCTTCATCTGAGTATCAAATGCCCGAGCTGGCGCTTCACTGCATGTATATCTACAATTCAGCATTCGTGAATAGAGACCCGAAATAATGATGTTCCACGTTCCTACACAGTGCGTATTTGTCAATCCTGCCTTGGGGTACTCGGTTGCCAACCCATTCCGTGCACGTTGTTGGTGACCATCAGACGAATCAGGTAGCAGCATGTCGTCTACTAATAAAAGTCCACCGATCAAGTGGAGATGAATTGGGGTACCTCTACCACAATGGCTGCGCATATTCAACCAGATCACAAAAAAGAATGTGAGAAGGGGCACTAACAATGCACACTTCAACTAAGTGAAACCTTCACGTTGAAAACTCGACTTTTACATAAATACAATAATTTGAACATCCATATAAGTATTTTATGGCAACCAGTATTTGCCCATTAAACTCACCTTCCTGGCAAACCATCCACAACATGCCCCAGGGCACGTGATCGTGTGCCTTTTCGTGGTTAACAGCGTTTGCTGGAAGATCTATCTTTGAACGACTAAATGGTCGGGTGTTCCACGTCCCGGACAGTAATCTTGGGCACGAAAATTTCCCTACATATATTTTCCTGACATCTAGGGTAGACATTTCTATTATTAGAACACACTCTTTGGTCTCTGTTTGAAAAAATTGTGATTGTCACCCCTTATTATCATTGCCTTGGTGTTTTTTCCAGAGTTCCCATCCACCTAGCATACATGGGTCACTCAGAGAATACCATCTGTAATTAAGGTTTCTAAAATATCAAGCCGAACGTGCTTTTCACCAGCAGTTTTACCACTTTTAAGTGAATTGAGCTCAAATAAGCGTTCAACCGAAGAAGAACCTGCCGAAAAAATTAATACAATCACGAATGTATTTCGTTCATTCAGGCTGGTCACTCTCAATTTGAATGCAAAAGTCTCCACATTTCTGTTTCTGATCCCAGCATCCACTGCGGCTTCCAACTGTATTCTGTAGGTCGCACTGGACTTACCAATTTACAGTGTTCGGCAGACTGTAGGAATTTTCAGGTTTTCAGACATTTAGGAAATGCCGAGTTGACAACTCCACCCCTCCTTTTACCCGAACGTTTAGCAAAGAGCGAAAGAGGACCGCAATCTATCACAAACCTCTGTCACCAAGTATTTCTATAACAGATACCCTTATAAATATCCCTGTCTTAAAATAATATCTCTAGCATGCAGAGGAGATTGTGTATCCTGCACAGAAGCCTCCTATGACCTCTCCATTAAGTTCACTGACGACATTCCTTCCAATCAATCCTTCTCACGGTTATCAGTGCCAAGGTGTGCACTGCAGTCTCCTTGCAGGACAAATGACTTTACCCCAAATATATCTTAAGCTGAGGGGAATTTGCTTAGGATTGATTTGTAGTTGACCTCGGTGTTTGATGCATATACATACAGTAAGCTAAGGGCTCCAAGGAATAGCCATACCGCGTCATCCATCGAGTGGGATAAAAGCCGTTGCGTCTGGATCTTGAGTGGAGGAGTCCATTCGGGAAATATATTGCAGTCTCCACCCAACTTAATCTTGGATGCATGGGGAGGGAATACAAAATATGCGCGTTCCAGGACCCCGAAGCAGGTCCAGAAGGGATCAACCGTTCATAATTGAGAATTAGACTGTCAAAACCGGAGCAGACAAAGCGCTCTATCGGTGTCTCCTCAAGAAAACTTCATTACTTCGGAGGCATACACGTGGAAGTAGGTTGGAAACTCCACCGTGCAGGTGTGGTGCCAACTATGTCAGCACTGGCGGAAGTGGGATGCTCACAATCCCTGGCTTTCTGATTGGATTATGGAGTGAATCCCACTAGGTATTAAGTGATACCTCCTGAAGCTCAAGCAGAATGAAGGAGTGGTGTAGCTGCTGGAAGTAAATGCACCCAATAGCGAGGCCAAATACAAATGCTTCCTTAAGAAAGTCACTGCAGCTTTGGATATATTTGGGGTAAAGTCATTCGTCTTACAAGGAGACTTCCGTGCACACTTTGGCGCTGATAACCGCAAGAAGTATTGATTGGGTGGAATGGCGTCACACACCTTAATGGAGTGGCCATACTAGTCTTCTGGCAGGAAACGGACTCTCTTCGCGCCAAAAACCAAGCTGCTATCTGTAATTGACCAATCAGGTACCAAGAATTGATAATATCGCCTACTTATCTATAAAAGAAGAACATTATCATTAATATGGTCACAAACATATCTCTTATTATAAAAGTAAGATTTTCTCTGGTTTTCTCCTGCTATTACCACCACGCTTTCTCCTACTTTCTCTTAGCAAGTGTGAAACTATTAAAGTGAAAGTATTCCCTTATTATGTGTGTGTCTGTGTGTGTGCGTATTAGCAATTCGTATAAAATTGCATCAATGACTTGAACTTGAATAAGTGGTTTCACATAAATGGGGATAAATTAAAAAAGTTTGTTGTTATTATTATCACGTTTGTTGGTTCCGCGTCAGTGAAACGTTGTTGTGTTGCATTTGTTAAATAATTGTAAACCGTAACTCTCCCCTTTTTGGAGAAGGGGCTTTGGTTATTGTTTAAAAATCGAATTGTGTCCCTGTTTGGGAATTTGACAATATTTTCGCCGTCTTTACGGAAGCATTTTTGTTAAAATGCCTTCGATAGAAGAAAGTCCAAAAATGAATTTCGCTGCAGCCGTACACTTCTATACAAGAGGGAGGTCAAGATCCAATTGATCGAAATTGCAAGAGATGGGCCTACAATTTCAGTCTGTTATATATTTCGAGTATTGTTATAACTAGCGATATCACGATATAACTTTGTATTTTGTATCTTATGTGTAGATGTATATATATATATAGATGTACATGTAATATGTACACATATATATACACATATATACGTGCATAATATATCTACCCATACACACATACACACACACACACACACACACACACACATACATAGGGGCAGGTGTGGCTGTGTGGTAACAAACTACGTTCCAAACACATGGTCCTGGGTTCATGTACATATATACATACATACATCCACACATACATGTGTGTGTGTGTGTGTGTGTGTGTGTGTGGTGTGTGTGTGTGTGTGTGTGTGTGTGTGTATTAATGTGTGTGTGTTATCTCTCTTTATATAAAGCTGAAGTCGTCTGTGTGCGCCAGGTTTGGTAACCTTTAACTAACACTATCTCCTCCGAAACCCTGCGGCGCAAGTTGACCAAAATTGAGAGCATGATAGAAGAAGGGTTGCTCTTCCTTCCGTAGAAGATAAAATTCAAATCGGACCATGTTAACAACAAAATTATTTACATCAACAAGGTGCTTTTTCTATGAAAATCCCTATTTTTTCACGATTTTTTCACTGCTGTGTCGCCACTTTTCGGCGTATTTCAACCAGAAAAATGTTCACTTGAAGAGAATAACAAGCTACATAATGCAAAATTTTTACTTTTCAAAAATTCCAATTCCAGCGGGTCGAAACAAACCCGAGAGACGCCGGGCGATACTGCTAGTATATATATATATATATATACTCACATCCATGTTCAACTACAAAACAAACATCCGTTCTTAAGGGAACCAAATACACATTCTGATATTCTGAGATTATTCTCTCAATTCGTTGACGTCAACGTCAACAACAGGCTCAATAGACAAACGACTAATTTTCTTCGTTTAAAATTTATTCTTAGCGAATCATTTACTTCTTTCATTCCGATTTTCATTCATTCACTCATTCTTTTTCTCTTAAATTCTAAATTTCTCTCCTCTCTATCAATTCCTTCCAAGCCAACAACTTCCTTTGTATAGGATGCAAGAATTCTTTCTTTTAAACTACATTGTTTCATTTTAATTTCACAGAACCCGGTCCCGGATCATTGTATACCCGGTGGGGCAGAACAAGTTGTCCTCCTTATTCAAACCTTGTATATGACGGTTAGTATAAACTATACTTCTGTTCACTCTTTCTCTCTTTATCTTTCTCTTCTTCTCTTTTTATTCCTCTCATTTTCTCTTTCCGTTTCTCTCACGCACACGCACGCACATTCAAGCAAATCATGTGATATATCACGTTTGTAACGTTACCTATAGACCCTATAGAGACTGCACAAGACTGCTTAATAGTTTGTAGGTATTTGGTCAAATTAGAATTTAAATGTTGTCTACTATGGACCAGGTGAAAAGGATGTTGTTTAACCACAGAATATAGATATCTCTACGTTAAATTATAGAAAGGGACTAGACTGGAGTCCAGTATAGCGAACAAGGACTCCTGGCTGACTTGTATGGATGTAGATATCAAATACCGAGGCTGCTAACTGGTGATCAAATGTACTGGCTACGGCCGGTGGTATTGTACGTGAGTGACCAGAGCTGGAAAGTGGCCACTTGACTATCATTACCTAGAGTGTCTATTGATTGTTGTTATAAATTAAATTGAACAAGGTCTCTTAGAATTGATGAATGAATGTATATGGTTAATGAAGTGAACGCAGAATGTAGTGTGGACTGGAAAAACCACACACTGTAACTAATGAACATAGCTAACTAAGCACCGTATGTATTATGCAAAATATGGAGGGACCAAGTACCACTGAGAGAACCAAAGTGAGTAAATATTGCACTTCTATTCTTCTCCGCCTTACCGAAATCGTCCTATCCCTTAAACCTTTCTGTTTTCATGCACCACCTCGCTTCATTAATTGTCTAGTATATCTTTGTAAGGTAACGCCGGTACATCCAATTCAAAGCTACTGCTTCCTACATCTTCTCGAACCAATCTGGCATCCTTTGTGAATCTGCTCCCTATAAACCCTACACATATCCTTTATCGGTCGCCCACTCTGCTGTCCATTCATCTTAAGCACTACGCCATCAATGAGCTTCAAAATTCACCCCACCTCAGTACATGCTTTGCATGAAATAAAATCTGTGTGATCATAATATTATAGTATGTGGTAGGCCCGTCTCGTGGTAGGCCTGACTCGTCTGAGACAAACCGATGGATATAGCCAGCCACACCCGTATGGTCGGCTAAACAGTATTTCATCCCCTCTTACCCACCAGTTCTCTGCATCTCGCCGTCTCTCGTATTGTTCTACTCAAACCACATGCAATTCACATCACCAACAATTTTCCCGTTCAAACGTGAACGACATCTTTTCCATTTCGGGAAATCACGACCACATGCGTTACAAATCCCTTTCCTTTCTCCTTTTATTGACATCCAGACACAGACATCTACCCCATACAATACACATCACAACTACGATTACTTACCCGTACACACACACAAACACATGCACACACACATGAAGAGAAGACAAACGCACAGCTGCAAACTCATGCGCACTCCCATCCAGCAACACACAGCTTACACTCACATAAACACTAACATATATACACCACAATTCGTTCACACGTGACTAAACATGACTTCTTTTAAGGGTCAAACTGTAATGAATGTTTCCGTCATTTCATATGTAATTTTGCTTAATATCTTTGCTTACTTGATTTATTCTCACCAATTCTAGGTGTCGTTGGTGGACAACATTTTTCCCATACTGGTGGCGGAAGTAATCTCTTATGTCTACCCAACGATCCCATTTGGGCCAATTATACTACAGAAGGTGAAGATGGGGGTTGGATTTATGGCAGTGAATATCAACTACAGTTATACCCAACTAATAAACTCTTTTCTTTTGCTAACGCTAAATCACTTCATGATCACAACGTTCCGTGTGCTGTCTGTTCGACACGACAACCTGCCGTTGTTATGACGTTACCAGCCAGGACAAAGTGTTACGCTGGTTGGACAGCAGAGTATTCGGGATATTTGATGACCGAGCATTATAGTGATAAAGGCAGATATGAATATGTGTGTGTGGATTATGCACCAGAAGCTGATCCAGCAGGTTACAGAAACGAAGATGGAGCTGTTTTATATTTCGTTCAGGCTGCTTGTGGTTCATTGCCATGTCCACCGTATGTCCATGGTCAAGAATTAACCTGCGTTGTGTGCAGTAAATATTGAATAGAAATTAAATTCACTTCCACATGAAAATATGCCTGTGAATTACAAGAAACAATATAAAATTTTCAATTTTGTTACCTTATATTTTCTTCAAAGTATGTCTATCGTTACAATAAACTGTCGTACTAGTTTACAGAAGATATTCAAACAATACAAAAGAGGCGACGTAGAATGCCAGAAATATCCTCAAAATCAAGAAAAATCTAAATCTGTCGAAATG
>NC_043014.1:5343291-5355791 GCF_006345805.1 Octopus sinensis
ATTTACGTAATAACATGCGCAGGCTGCAATAGGCAGTATATAGGCCATACAAAAAATAGCTTACGTAACAGGATGGCGGTGCATAAATCACAAATTAGAAACCCTGATTACCGCAAAATACCGGTCAGCGGACACATAGATAGATGTGCTGGAAATATAAATCCGAAATTTACAACTAACCCGCTCTATAAATTCAGTGACAACGCAACCTTCACACAACGCCAAAATAAAGAACTATATTTCATAAAAAAATTTAGACCAAGTTTAAACACCCTGGGCCAGGAATATTAAAACAAAAGATAAGTCCTCCGAAAAGGAGAGGCAAAATTCCACCAAGGCCGCTACCATAAACAGTCACTCGCACTGACGGAAATATGCCTTAGTTAAAAAAAAGGAAAAAAATTCTTTAGTACAAATCTGACCCTGCAAATCTGACATACGATACAGCTAAGGGTCAGACCCGATTCTGATTGGTCAACATGTTGATGACGTCTTGTTCTGCTAGAATGGACAGGATACAAACAGGGGGCAGAGATTGGTCACAATATTGATGACGTACTTTTCTGCTTGACTGGTCACCTAACAAAATACAGACAGGTGGCAGATCCAATGCAGCTATAAGTCGCGATGAAACGACTGGTCAAAACAGGAAACAAACAAGAGGTAGTTCTAATACAGCGATTAGTCACGATTGGTCAAAATGTTGATGACGTGGACGTCACGCTACGCTGGACTGACCACCTGACAGGCATTATAAAAACACGAACAATCTACAAAACACACCAGAATAACCCAGCGAACAACAACCACCATGGGTCACCACAATTGCTTAAGGTAAAAATGAATTCCTCGCTCTTTCGGGAACACCAATCCTCTGTATTGACTGCTTTCCACCACTTTGATCTGTTTTTTTGTATTGAATACGTATCGCCACCGTGGGCCACTGCATCGAACACTTTGAACATATAGTATGAATGAACATACTTCAAACTATATCAAAACTTTAAAATGTCTGACTCCGTTGAGTATTATAAATGAATTTCTTGTGTTTGACGGCATTAGCTGTCTTTTTTTATATATAACTCTTTTTGATAAGGTTCATTTCAGGAACTGAAACATGTTATAATGTATATATAAAAATTAAAAATTGTATAATATAGCAGCATTTTCGAACTTCTTTTTTTACGAATATATACCTACTCGTATACGAGCTAATCCTATTATAAATATCACATCACGTACGAGCTCCCGAAAATGCCTGCTAAAAAAGACACCAACGACATATCCTCAATAAATGAAGAGATACTGAAAGAATTGAAAAGCATAAATTCAAACCTAACAGCAGTGTTAAACAAACTCAACTTAACACCTCGACCTTCTACACAAACTAACGAGGAAACCGAATCGAATAAAACACCCTCTGAAATATTCGAGAAAGTTGAAAATCTATGCGATACAATGACGACATTCTTCACAAACTTTACGAAACAAGAGCAACAAAAAGAAGGAACACATGAGAAGAACCGAGCAACTTCAACATTACAAATAAAGAACCAAGTCCTCCCCCAATGGAGAACACTACAGCGAAACAGAAAATTCGCTTTTTGGAAAATGATACAAAATCAGAATAAAGCAGAGATTTACCAAAAATGGCTAGACTCAACACCCCTAGTCATACCCCGTAAATTACAAATCAAGCCCATCTCGGAAGAACCAGAAGAACAAAGAAAACTTAGAGAAAAAATGTCATTAGAAGAAATGAAGATGGAAATAGAACTACTCAAGCTGAGAGCTAAAACGAATGAAGAAAAAGTAAAAACCATAGACGAGGAAATCAACGAAGAAGTCATCAAACTAATAGACGACATCAATACTGAAACATTACCAGCACTATGGAATGAAGAATGTGAAAAAGAGGAACTTAAGTCCCTCCAACGATGGGAAAAGAGCGCCATCTGGTTTCTAGATTATGAAACCAACTTCAAAAATGAACACATATCCAACAACCCATTCATAACATTAAGTAAATCAAAACCAAATACCAACAGAACGGAACAACCACCAAGAAATCCTAACACACTCTACACCAGAAAAGTACACCTAAAACACACCCCACACTACATACACCAACCCCAAAACACCTACAGAGGCCCACCACACCAGTTCGAAAATAGACATACCAACAGAGCAGAACAACCACCAAGAAATCCAAACACACTCTACACCAGAAAAATGCATTTAAAACGCACCCCACACTATCTACACCAACCCCAAAACACTTATAGGGCCCCACCACACCATTCCACGAACCTAAGAGCCACAACATACAATACTATAAAATACAACCCACATAACCAAACCAAAACGCTACTACCAAACATACACCCCAGGAACCTACCATACAAACATAACAAACAACAAATGCACTACGGAGGAAACAACTACCAACACAATATACCTGATGAACTAAGACGGAACACTAGGTACCACAACACACTCCAGAACAGAGCACCACAAACTCACTCTGACAATTATAACAACATGAGACAGATAAATAGTAGCTTTGAACATAACCACACCAACCATTTTTTAGACCTTACACACAGGAACAGGGACACACGATGGTAAAGGACAAACAAAAGAAACCTCAGGTAATTAAGATAATCAATCTCTCAAACAAAGAACTTACACCTAACGAAATAAGCATACTCTCCAAAGGACTTAAATTTACACCTACCCCACAACGTTCTAATTACTATGAAATGAAAGATGATATTTCGGAATTTTGCAGAAAACTAAGACTCACCGAGGCATTTCAAGACAAACAAATAGAGGAGGACTCAATAGCTAGAAACAAGAGCAATTACACCCCCACCAAGGGAAAGAATAAAGCCTTAGACCGCTATTGTGACTACATAAGTAATTTCCCGTTCCAATTCATCAAGAAACAAAAACACAGCCCTAACTTCAACAAAAGAGAATGGAACGACCTCATCAAACTAAGAGAAGACAAAACAATAACAATTAAGGAGGCAGATAAGGGCAACGCGATAGTAATAATGAATACAAACGATTATAAAAAGTTAGTGCTATCCCTATTAAGAGATGAAACGTATTATGAAAGGGCCCAACAGTATAATCAGCAAAAAATAATGCATAACCTTAGGACATTAATCAACACATACCAAGAAGGACTCACGAACAAGGAGTTTGAATACATCACTAACTTCAAATGCAAATCGAGTTTGTTCTATGGTATCCCCAAGGTACACAAAAGCCAAATAATTAGAGAAACATGCAAAACTTCCACCGACACACTCATCAAAATCCCTTCACCAAATGATCTTAAACTAAGACCGATAATAGCAGGGCCAGCATGTGAAACTCACCGCCTCAGCAATTTCTTAGACACACTGCTTAAACCTTTCCTAAAACACATCAAAAGCTACGTAAGAGACGATATAGATATGCTCAACCACCTCCCCAAAACAGTCAATGAGAAAACCCTTCTAGTATCATTCGACGTAGTTAATCTTTATTCTAACATCCCTCACAACCTAGGAATAGAAGCGATCACCTTCTGGCTGAATAACTACCCCTTTGAACTCCCAACTCGCATAAACAAAGACCTTATAATAGAAGGACTTAGATTCATTTTAGAGAACAATTATTTTATATTTGACAATGATTTCTACAGACAAAGATCGGGAACAGCGATGGGCACGCGTACTGCACCATCTTTTGCCAACCTAGTGATGGGATACCTCGAGAAAATACTATACCAGATAACACTCGAGAAATATGGAAACACCTTCGCCACCTATATCCATAACAACTGGAAAAGATACCTCGATGACTGCTTCATCATCTGGGACAAAGGTATAGAGAAACTTGAGGAATTTAAAATACTATTAAATGGAATACATGACAATATACAATTCACGATGGACCACAACGAAAAACAATTACCATTTTTAGACATCCTCATTAAGAAAACCGGCAACCGGCAACAAAATAGAGACAGATATCTACTATAAACCGACAGACTCTAAACAGTACCTACCCTTTGATTCATGCCACCCACGACACACTAGAATGAATGTCCCTTTTTGTTTAGCTAGAAGGATTTGCACCATAATATCAGACACAAACACCCGACACACACGTCTCCAGGAACTTAGAACCACACTCACAAATAGAAACTATCCACAACTCCTAATAGACAGTGCAATCCAACGGGTACTTAAATTAAGTATAGAAGACCTGAGACAAACAAAACCAAAAAAGAAAGAACAATTAAAAACCCTTCCCTACATCTCTACACACAACCCACTCAACAATGAGGCCTTCAACACCATACTACAAAGCACAGCCCTACTAAAGGGAGACCCAAAGATGAACCGGATCCTCGAAACACACACCATCATTAAAAGTAAACGGCAACCAAAATCCTTGAAAAGGATTTTAACCCAAGCTACACTGCACTCAACATCAACCACAAAACCAGCAGTTAGAAAATGTGGAAGGCCCAACTGCGGAATCTGTGGCATCTTGAAGGAAGGATCAGAATTTATACTGGAACAAGGCCACCAGTTCACCATTAGAACAAACTTCACCTGCGCATCAGAAAACTTAATTTACGTAATAACATGCGCAGGCTGCAATAGGCAGTATATAGGCCATACAAAAAATAGCTTACGTAACAGGATGGCGGTGCATAAATCACAAATTAGAAACCCTGATTACCGCAAAATACCGGTCAGCGGACACATAGATAGATGTGCTGGAAATATAAATCCGAAATTTACAACTAACCCGCTCTATAAATTCAGTGACAACGCAACCTTCACACAACGCCAAAATAAAGAACTATATTTCATAAAAAAATTTAGACCAAGTTTAAACACCCTGGGCCAGGAATATTAAAACAAAAGATAAGTCCTCCGAAAAGGAGAGGCAAAATTCCACCAAGGCCGCTACCATAAACAGTCACTCGCACTGACGGAAATATGCCTTAGTTAAAAAAAAGGAAAAAAATTCTTTAGTACAAATCTGACCCTGCAAATCTGACATACGATACAGCTAAGGGTCAGACCCGATTCTGATTGGTCAACATGTTGATGACGTCTTGTTCTGCTAGAATGGACAGGATACAAACAGGGGGCAGAGATTGGTCACAATATTGATGACGTACTTTTCTGCTTGACTGGTCACCTAACAAAATACAGACAGGTGGCAGATCCAATGCAGCTATAAGTCGCGATGAAACGACTGGTCAAAACAGGAAACAAACAAGAGGCAGTTCTAATACAGCGATTAGTCACGATTGGTCAAAATGTTGATGACGTGGACGTCACGCTACGCTGGACTGACCACCTGACAGGCATTATAAAAACACGAACAATCTACAAAACACACCAGAATAACCCAGCGAACAACAACCACCATGGGTCACCACAATTGCTTAAGGTAAAAATGAATTCCTCGCTCTTTCGGGAACACCAATCCTCTGTATTGACTGCTTTCCACCACTTTGATCTGTTTTTTGTATTGAAAACGTATCGCCACCGTGGGCCACTGCATCGAACACTTTGAACATATAGTATGAATGAACATACTTCAAACTATATCAAAACTTTAAAATGTCTGACTCCGTTGAGTATTATAAATGAATTTCTTGTGTTTGACGGCATTAGCTGTCTTTTTTTATATATAACTCTTTTTGATAAGGTTCATTTCAGGAACTGAAACATGTTATAATGTATATATAAAAATTAAAAATTGTATAATATAGCAGCATTTTCGAACTTCTTTTTTTACGAATATATATATATATATATATATATATATATATATATATATATATATATATATATATATATATATATATTCAACAATATAAGGAATGGTCATAATTGGACATTCGACTTACTAGAAAGAGCAGCCAAACTCAAACCGCTAAATACCCTTATATTTATTAATTAATGATTTTTTGGCTATTTTTGAAATTAAATCAGCAGTTTATATTTGCTGCTGAGAATTTTGAAAATTTAGACCATATGGACTGGAGGCGTCTTTACTATCGCCTCGTGGACATATACTCGTCCTAGGCTTCTCTGCTGACGAGGCACGCCAGATGTAAATATATTTAATTTAATTTAATTAATTTGTTTACGAAAGGTGGCCGAAACTATGCATAGTCCAGAGATGAAAGGGGTAAACGTTTTTATTTCCCTTTCTATTTCAGAATTACAACTAATTTGCGGTTTGAGTTTGGCTGCTCTTTCTAATGAGTCGAATGTCCTATTATGGCCATTCCTTATATTGTTGAAATATAGTATATAGTCTTTGACTATCTTTCCTTTCTCACTAGACCGCTGGTAGCAGAGAATTTTTTCTAGAATTTTTTGCTACCCATATATTTATTATTATATATATATATATATATATATATATATATATATATATATATATATATATATATATAGATATATATGTACATACATATGTAGAAATATGTGTGTATATATATATATATATATATGTGTGTGTGTGTGTGTGTGTGTGTATACTAGCAGAGATACCCAGCATTGCTGGGGATTCAAATGGCAAAGTTGGTATATAATATATTGCAGTCATTTTGAAACAGGTGATATGGGAAAGTGCAACATTGACAACAAAACATTTGTAGAGTAAATGCTGGGCTAATTCGACTAAGCAACATGCTATGCGTCCGTTTGGAGTGTTTCAGGCCCTAACCTGTCATGCAAAATTTGAGCTGGGGTTTGTGTGATTTTTGAAGGCACCGAAATGCTGTCAGTGGATATACTCTCCTTTGCAGCAGTGTGCGCTGTGTCTAACACGATACATCATCGGAAATTTTGACACCTCACGTCGGGTTTGTTGTCCTACATCACTCATAGAGTAAATTTGGAGGAACTGGTTGTTCATTCGCGGGTACCAGGGAACCAGTGAGGGGATAGATTTGCCCTTGAACTTTGACTTCGGCGTAAATTCATGTTTATCTATCTTCTTAGATTCACCAAACGATGTCAATTGAAATGCAGAGTTGTGTGGTCTGATATTGTTCAGAAAATCTTTTGACTGGACTGAAGCGCCTTCTAGAAGATCCCTAAGGAGTTGAGATGGTAGTGTTGGCAATGATACATGTCCGAATATGTTGTCATCTATTGCATTGTTTTGAGTTCTAAACGATAATAAATACCCTGAATTTCTATTTATATGATGCTATTTCTATTTTTTGACAGAACCGTTTCATCTCCAAGAAATCTCTCGACGATAAACCTGATGACACACCAAGTAAGAACTGATTTTACGGCTAAAGTCTTTTACCCGTGTCTCCTTAACTAATGGTTTATGATTTCACGAACTTTGAATTAGTTCCACGTTACTATCCACATGTCCACAATAGCATATACTAAGACATTTGCCTGAATTTATTTCGAAATATATTCTACTTTACAATAATTTCCTAAATAAAATGTTACTCTAATATACTATGACATTTCTTGTGTGTATATGAGTATATATGCAGTGCTACGTCGAGAAATGTTTCGATCCGCAAGGTTCCTCCAAGTGTTCTCTTCGCCGAGTGTCCGAGGCGATCGGTACGTTCACTATGAAAAAATTGGAGTGCTCAGAGCGAGACCCGCCGGCTTGCATACGATAAGTATGGAATGCCATCTTCATCTGAGAATCAAATGCCCGAGCTGGCGCTTCACTGCGTTTATATCTACGATTCAGCATTCTGTCCACTCTTGTGCTTCCAATCATTCGTGAACATAGACCCGCAATAATGATGTTCCACTTTCCTACACAGTGCGTATTTGTCAATCCTGCCTTTGGGTACTCGGCAGCCAACCCATTCAGTGCACGTTGTTGGTTGCCATCAGACGAATTAGGTAGCAGCATGTCGTCTACAAATAACAGTCGACCGATCACGTAGAGATGAATTGGGATACCTCTACCACAATGGCTGCGCATATTCAACCAGTTCACAAAAAAGAATGTGAGAAGGGGCACTAACAATGCACACTTCAACTAAGTGAAACCTTCACGTTGAAAACTTTCGACTTTTACATAAATACAATCATTTGAACATCCATATAAGTACTTTATGGCAACCAGTATTTGCCCAGTAAACTCACCTTCCTTGTAAACCATCCACAACATACCTCAGGGAACGTGATCATGTGCCTTTTCGTGGTTTACAGCGTATTCCTCTTGGAAATGCCTCAACGTTTGCTGGAAGATCTGTCTTTGAACGATTATCTGGTCGGGTGTACTGCGTTCCGGACGGTAATCTTGGGCGCGACAACTTCCCTACTTATCGTTTCCTGAAATCTAGTGTAGACTTTTCTATAATTAGAACACACTCTCTGGTCTCTGTTTGAAAAAAATGTGATTGTCATCCCATATTACCATTACTTTGATGTTTTTTCCAGAGGTCCCATCCGCCTAGCATACATGGATCACTCAGAGAATACAATCTGTATTTAAGGTTTCTAAAATATCAAGCCGAACGTACTTTTAACCAGCAGCTTTATCACATTTAAGCGAGTTTAGCTCAAATAAGCGTTCAACCGAAGAAGAACCTGCCGAATAAAATAATACAATCACGAATCCATTTCGATGTCCAAGTTCATTCAGGAGGGTCACTCTCAATTTGGATGCAAAAGTCTCCATATTTTTGTTTCTGATCCCAGCATCCACTGCAACTTCCAACTGTATTCTGTAGGTTGCACTGGATTTACCAATTTCCAGTGTTCGGCAGACCGTAGGGATTTTTAGGTTTTTAGACATTTAGGTAGTGACGAGTTGACAACTCCACCCCTTCCTTTTACCCGAACGTTCAGCAAAGAGTGAAAGAGGACCGAGCCTAATCAGAAACCTCTGTCACCAAGTATTTCTATACCAGGCACCCTTATAAATATCCCTGTCTTAAAATAATATCTATACCATAGAGTGGAGAGTGTGTATCCTGCACAGAAGGCTGCTATGACCTCTCCATTAAGTTCACTGACGACATTCCTTCCAATCAATCCTTCTCACGGTTATCAGTGCCAAGGTGTGCACTGAAGTCTCCTTGCAGGAGAAATGACTTTATCCCAAATATATCTAAAGCTGAGGTGAATTTTCTTAGGAAGGATTTGTATTTGACCCCGCTGTTTGCTGCATATACTTACAGCAGCCACAGTGGTCCTACATATTCAGCCTTAGCTTCAAGAGGTGATCCCTCACACCTAGTAGGTTTCACTCCATAATACAATCCGAAAGCTGGGGATTGAGAGTATCCTAATCCCACCTGTGCAGAAATTGTTGGCACCACAGTTGCGTAGTGGAGTTTCAAGCTTATATCCAAGTGTACGCTATCGGAGAAAGGAAATTCTGTAGAGGAGACACCGATTATATCTTACAGGCAGATTATATCTAACAATTTTCACGTTTTAATTCTCAATTATTAAAGGTTGTTCCCCTCTTTATCTGCTTTGGTTTCCTGAGACCGTCAATTTGGTGCTCCCACCCCACGCACCCCAGATTAATTTGCAGGCTTCTTGCTGGTTGCACCGGTGTTGGGTGTGTTGTGCTACACATTTATCGAACGGACTCCTCTACTCGAGATCCGGATGCGATGTCTTTTAACTAAATCGACAAATGATGCGGTATGGTTGTTATTTTCATATTGTAGTTATGATGGCCTTATTTGCGCTGAGTTCCAAACTGATGTTTGTAATTGACCGATGAATATTCGCACCTGGCGAATATTTTATCATTATTCTATTGAGAATTATATATACTCATACCCAAGTTTACGTATCATACATACATCCGTTCATAGCGGAGACCGATACACATTCTGATATTCTGAGATTATTCTCTCAAATCTTTGACATCAACGTCACCAACAGGCTCAACAGACAAATGTCTTTTTTCTTTCTTTACAATTTATTCTTATTATTTACAACTTTCGTTCTGACTTTCATTCATTCACTCGTTCTTTCTTAAATTCTATATTTCTCTCTTCTCCATCAATTCCTTCCCATCCAACATCCTACTTTGTAAATGCTCCCCCAATTCTTTCTTTTAAACTACATTATTTCATTTTAATTTCGCAGAACCCGGTCTCGGATCATTGTATACCCGATGGGGTAGAACAACTTGTCCTCCTTATTCAAACCTTGTATATGACGGTTAGTATACTTTATATTTCTGACCTCTCATTTTCTTTTTGTTTTTCTCTTGTTCTCTTTTTATACCTCTCATTCTCTCTTTTTGTTGCCTCCCTTTCTCTCTCACCCTCTCTGTCACGCACATGCACACACACTCACCCTTGTCTGACATAAACATTCTCAAATCTTCCTATGATATGTCACGTTTCAAACGTCTATACCTGTAGACTATACAGACACTACACAAGACTGCTTACTCCTTTGTAGGTATTTGGTCAAATCAGAATTTTAAATGTTGTCTACTACGGACCAAGTGAAAAGGATGTTGTCTAACTACAGAATATAGATATCTCTACGATAAATTACAGATAGGGGCTGGACTGGAAACCACCATGGCGATCAAGAATTTCAGGCTGACCAGCTTTGGATTGTAGATATCAAATACCGAGGCTGCTAACTGGTGATCAAGTGTACTGGCTATGGATGGTGGTATTGTACGTGAGTGACCAGAGCTGAAATGTGGCCACGTGACTATCATTAACTAGAGTGCCCAATGATCATAGGTGTGTGTTAAATTGAATAGAGTCTATTAGAATTGATGACAGTGACTGTAAACGATTAATGAAATGAACGCACAATGTAGAATGAGGACTGGACAAGCCACATACTGTAACTGATGGAAAAAGCTAAGGACTGTATTCATTAAGTAAAATAGAGAGAGACTAAATATTAGTGAGAGAACAGAACAGAGTACAGAATGCACTTCTATTCTTCTCCGCCTCACCGAAATCGTCTTATCGCTAAAACCTTGCTCTTTTCATGCACCACATCACCTCATTAATTATCCAGTATATATTTGTAAGGTAATTACGACACTTCCAATTCAAAACTGCTGCTTTCAACGGCTTCCCTAATCAAACACATAATCCCTAAAAATGCTCTGAATCTACTCTTTATAAACCCTACACATATCCTTTATCGGTCGCCCACTCCGCCGTCCATTCATCTTAAGCACTACGCCATCACTGAACCTCACAATTTTTCCTCCCACCTCGTTTCTATGTATTGCATGAAATAAAGTCTGTGTGATCATAACGTCTATGTAAGCCTGATTCGTCCGAGTCTAAACGAGAGGTTTAGCCACTGACTCTCGTATGATCGACTAAACAACATTTCATCGACGGTTACCCACCACTTCTCTGCATCTCGTCGTCTCCCGTAATGTCCTAATCAAACCTCCTACAATTTCCACCACCCAAAATATCCCCGTTCACACGTGAACATCTTTTCCATTTCGGATAAACACGTGTGCATGCGTTAAAAAATCTTTCTTTTTCTCCATCTGGTGACATCAACCGAAAAACACCTACCCCATGCATACATAATAATCCACGTCGTAACCACAAATAGGTACCCGTATACACAAAACATATATATATATAAATGGAGTGGTATGAAACAATCGTACCGCATTATCTTTGGATATCCTTGTTGCTTATTACGATATATATATATATATATATATATATATATATATGATGAGAAGGCAAATGCACAGCTACGATCTCATACATACCTCAACACTCAGCTTACACTCACATATACACTAACACATACACCACAATTCGTTCACACGCGACTAAACATGACTTCTTTTAAAGGTCAAACTGTAATGAATGTTTCCGTTATTTTATATATAATTTTGGTTAATATCTTTTTTTACTTGATTTATTCTTACCAATTGTAGGTGTGGTTGGTGGACATAAGTATGACCAGACAGTTGGCGGAAGTAATCTCTTGTGTCTACCTAACGATCCTATTTGGGCCAATTATACGATAGAAGTTGAAGAAGGTGGTTACATTTATGGCAGTGAATATCAACTGGAATCCTACCCAACTAATAAACTCTTTTCTTTTGCTAACGCTGAATCAATTCATGATCACAACGTTCCGTGCGCTGTCTGTTTGACACGACAACCTGCTGTTGTTATGATGTTACCAGCAAGGACAGAGTGTTACTCTGGTTGGACAGCTGAGTATTCAGGATATTTGATGACCGAGCGTCACAGTCATAAGGGCAGACATGAATATGTGTGTGTGGACTATGCACCAGAAGCTGATCCAGCAGGTTACAGAGACGAAAATGGAGTTCTATTATATTTCGTTCAGACTGCTTGTGGTTCATTGCCATGTCCACCGTATGTCAATGGTCGAGAATTAACCTGCGTTGTGTGTAGTCAATATTGAATCGAATTTACATTCGTTTCTATATGAAAATTTATGTCGGCGAATCATAAATTATAATATAAT
>NC_043014.1:5360791-5368291 GCF_006345805.1 Octopus sinensis
GTGACGGTGATCACGGAGATATATGTATCATACGCACACAATACACGCACACATACATACACACGTACATACACACACACCAGCACAGATGTCCACATATACCTTTAACGAACAATACTCATACAGATACGCACACACTTATACACACATACATACACACGTACATACACACACACCAGCACAGATGTCCACATATACCTTTAACGAACAATACTCATACAGATACGCACACACTTATACACACATGGGCAGAGACACACACGCACATACACGTACTTAAGCGCACACACGCACGCACATTACTCCCACACAACTCCAGAAAAACCCAAACACACACGCATGTACAAATTCACATACACACCGATACATATACATACACACAATATATGCCTACACGCGCACACACATACACATCCGTATACACATATAGACACAGACACACACACACACGCACGTAAAAACATGCGCACACATACGCACGTACACGAATGCACACACCGAAAACTCACAACCCCACGGATACACGCATATACACCCAAATACGCTTACACACACACATACAAACGTACACGTACATGCACTCACGCACATACGAGACGCACGCACATACATACACACACAAATGAACCCACACATACATCCCATACATAAGGTACACAATAATACATACACGCGCACAATTATACGAACATGTACACACACATACACACAGTTATTCGCTTAACCCAAACTCTACACACACACGCACACGTGTCATAATTGCACGCATATACACATACACACACACGCACACATACACTCTGTAAAGCACTGTTATTCGCCAAACACCCTAACTCTACGCCTACACACACGAACACACACACATGCACACACACACACTACAAAACACACACACACACGATACATATACATACACGCACACACACACATACTTCAAACTAGCAGTACCTATTACTTGACCTGGGGTAGAGACAAAAGGAGCCACGCCCAATTCCTTCTTCGTTGACCGTAACACTACTAACCCTACAACACGCAAAGTTTAACAGCCACAAACACACACACATGCACACACACACACATGCACACACACACACACACGTGTCATTATTGCACACCTACACACAGACATACACACGCAGACCACCGCTCACGCTCTTATTCACACTTACACACACATTTCTCCTCCTCTACCACTCTCCTGTCTTTGAAAGAACTTTTATTCACCCATTTCCTTCCGGTCATTCAAAATGTGACGGCGTGTGTACCGTTAGCGATTTTTTTCCTCTGTCTTCCCTCCTCTGGATCTTTCCATCTCGTATGTTTCAAACGAAGAGTTCCACCCGAAACGCTGATCCCTCCTTCTTTCCTGAGCGTTCAATAATACTATATTTGATCCACGTCCACGCGTTGTTGTGTTTCTTTGTGCTTTTTTGTTTGGATTAATTTTAACTATATATATATACATGTATATATATATATATATATATATATATATATATATATATATATATATATTTGTGGAAATATCTGTGTGTATATATATATATATATATATATATATATGTGTGTGTGTGTGTGTGTGTGTGTGTGTAATAGCAGACATACCCTGCATTGCTAATGATTAAAATGGCAAAGTTGGTATATAATGTATTGCAGTCATTTTGAAACAGGAGATATGGGAAAGTGCAACATTGACGACAAAACATTTGTAGAGTAAATGCTGGGCTAATTCGACTAAGCAACATGCTATGCGTCCGTTTGGAGTGTTTAAGGCCCTAACCTGTCATGCAAATTTGGAGGTGGTTTTGTGTGATTTTTGAACGCATAGAAAAGCTGTCAGTGGATATACTCTCCTTTGCAGCAGTGTGCGCTGTGTCAAACACGGCCCATCATCGGAAATGTTGACACCTCACGTCGGGTTTGTTGTCCTACATCACACATAGAGTAAATTTGGAGGAACTGTGCTTGTTCATTCGCGGGTACCAGGGAACCATTGAAGGGATATACTTGCCCTTGAACTTTGACGTCGGCGTAAATTCATGTTTATCTATCTTCTTAGATTCACCAAAGGATGTCATTTGAAATGCAATGTTGTATTGTCTGATATTGTTCAGAAAATCCATTGACTGGATGGAAGCGCCTTCTAGAAGATTCCGAAAGGTGTTCAGATGGTATTGCTGGCAATGATACCTGTCCTAATATGTTGTCATCTATCGCATTGTTTTAAGTTCTAAACGATAATAAATAACCTGAAGTTCTATTTATATGATCCTATTTCTATTTTTTCACAGAACCGTTTCATCTCCAAGAAATCTCTCGACGATAAACCTGATGACACACCAAGTAAGAAATAATTTTATGGCAAAAATCTTTTACCCGTGACTCATTAATTAATGATTTATTATTTCACCAACTTTGAATTAGTTCCACATTACTATCCATATGTCCACAATAATATATGCTAAGACACTTGCCTAAATGTATTTCAAACTGTATTCTACGTTACAATAATTTCCTAAATAAAATGTTACTCTAATATACTATGCCATTTATTGTGTGTATATGAGTATATATGCAGTGCGAGATCGATAATTGTACCAAGCCCTCTTCATCTGAGAATCAAATGCCCGAGCTGGCGCTTCATGCGTTTATATCTACAATTCAGCATTTTGTACACTCTTTTGCTTCCAATCGTTCGTGAATAGAGACCCGAAATAATGATGTTCCACTTTCCTACACAGTGCGTATTTGTCAATCCTGCCTTTGGGTGCACGTCAGCCAACCCATTCGATGCACATTATTGGTGACCATCAGACGAATCAGGTAGCAGCATGTCGTCTACAAATAACAGTCGACCGATCACGTAGAGATGAATTGGGATACCTCTACCACAATGGCTGCGCATATTCAACCAGATCACAAAAAAGAATGTGAGAAGGGGCACTAACAATGCACACTTCAACTAAGTGAAACCTTCATGTTGAAAACTTTCGACTTTTACATAAATACAATAATTTGAACATCCATATAAATACTTTATGGCAACCAGTATTTGCCCAGTAAAGTCACCTTCCATGTAAACCATCCGCAACATGCCCCAGGGCACGTGATCGTGTGCCTTTTCGTGGTTTACAGCGTATAACCCTGGACGTATTTCAACGTTTTCTCGAAGATCTATCTCTGACCGACTCTCTGGCCGGGTGTACTCCGTCCAGGACGGTAATCTTGGGAGCGACAACTTCCCTACATATTTTTCCAGATATCTAGTGTAGACTTTTCTATAATTAGAACACACTCTTTGGTCTCTGTTTGAAAAATTGTGATTGTCATCCCATATTACCTTTCCTTGGTGTTTTTCCCAGGGTTCCCATCCACCTAGCATATATGGGTCACTCAGAGAATACCATCTGTATTTAAGGTTTCTAAAATATCAAGCCGGACGTACATTTCACCAGCAGCTTTATCACTTTTAAGTGAGTTTAGCTCAAATAAGCGTTCAACCGAAGTAGAACCTGACGAAAAATATAATACAATCACGAATCCATTTCGATGTCCAACTTCATTCAGGCGGGTCACTCTCAATTTGGATGCAAAAGCTCCACATTTTTGTTTCTGATCCCAGCATCCTCTGCGGTTCCAACTGTATTCTGTAGGTCGCACTGGACATATCCAATTTCTAGTGTTCGGCAGACTGTAGGAATTTTCAGATTTTTAGACATTTAGGTTGTGACTCCACCCCTCCTTTTACCCGAACTTTCACCAAAGAGTGAAAGATGACCGAAATCTATCAAAAACCTCTGTCACCAAGTATTTCTATTCCAGGCACCCTTATAAATATCCCTGTCTTAAGATAATATCTATACCATAGAGAGGAGAGTGTGTATCCTGCACAGAAGGCTGCTATGATCTCTCCATTAAGTTCACTGACGACATTCCTTCCAATCAATCCTTCTCACGGTTATCAGTGCCAAGGTGTGCACTGCAGTCTTCTTGCAGGACAAATGACTTTACCCCAAATATATCTAAAGCTGAGGTGAATTTGCTTAGGAAGGATTTGTATTTGACCTCGCTGTTTGCTGCATATACTTAGAGCAGCCACAGTGGTCCTTCATATTCAGCCTTAGCTTCAAGAGGCGAACCCTCACACCTAGTAGGTTTCACTCCATAATACAATCCGAAAGCTGGGGATTGAGAGTATCCTAATCCCACCTGTGCAGACATTGCTGGCACCACAGTTGCGTAGTGGAGTTTCAAGACTATATCCAGGTGTACGCTATCGGAGAAAGGAAATTTTGTAGAGAAGACACCGATTATATCTTACAGGCAGATTATATCTAACAATTCAGACAGTTAAAATCTCACTTATTAAAGTTTGTTCCCTTCTTGATCTGATTTGGTTTCCTGAGACCGTCAATTATGTGCTACCACCCCACGCACCCCAGATTAAGTTGCTGACTGCACCCGTATTGGATGAGGTGTGCAATATATTTATCGAACGGACTCCTCTACTCGAGATCCGGATGTGATGTCTTTTAACTAAATCGACAAATGATGCGGTATGGTTGTTATTTTCATATTGTAGTTATGATGGCCCTATTTGCGCCGAGCTCCAAATGATATTTGTAATTGACCGATGAATATTCGCACCTTGCGAATATTTTATCATTATTCTATTGAGTTTTATCATTATTCTATTGAGAAGTATATATACTCATACCCAAGTTTACGTACCATACATACATCCGTTCATAGCGGAGACCGATACGCATTCTGATATTCTGAGATTAATCTCTCAAATCTTTGACATCAACGTCAACAACAGGCTCAACAGACAAATGTCTTTTTTCTTTCTTTACAATTTATTCTTATTATTTACATCTTTCGTTCTGACTTTCATTCATTCACTCGTTCTTTCTTAAATTCTATATTTCTCTCTTCTCCATCAATTCCTTCCCATCCAACATCCTACTTTGTAAATGGTCCCCCAATTCTTTCTTTTAAACTACATTATTTCATTTTAATTTCACAGAACCCGGTCTCGGATCATTGTATACCCGGTGGGGCAGAACAACTTGTCCTCCTTATTCAAACCTTGTATATGACGGTTAGTATACTTTATATTTCTGACCCCTCATTCTCTTTTTGTCTTTCTCTTGCTCTCTTTTTATACCTCTCATTTTCTCTTTTTGTTACCTCTCTTTCTCTCTCATCCTCTCTCTCACGCACACGCACACACACTCACACTTTGTCGTGTTGTCTGACATAAACATTCTCAAATCCTCTTATGATATGTCACGTTTGAAGCGTCTATACCTATAGACTATACAGACACTACACAAGAATGCTTACTCCTTTGTGGGTATTTGGTCAAATCAGAATATTATATGTTGTCTACTACGGACCAAGTGAAAAGGATGCTAACTGGTGATCAATTGTACAGGCTACGGATGGTGGTATTGTACGTGACTGAGCAGAGCTGAAAAGTGGCCGCTTGACAATCATTAACTAGAGTGCACAATGATCGTAGGTGTGGGCTAAATTTAATAGAGTCTATTAGAATTGATGACAGTGACTGTAAATGGTTAATGGAATGAACGCACAATGTAGAATGAGGACTGGACAAGCCACATACTATAAGTGATGGAAAAAGCTAAGGACTTTATTCATTAAGTAATATATAGAGAGACTAAATATTAGTGAGAGAACACAACAGAGTACAGAATGCACTTCTATTCTTCCCCCCCTCACCGAAATCGTCCTATTGCTAAAGCCTTGCTCTTTTCATGCACCACATCACCTCATTAATTATCCAGTATATCTTTGTAAGGTAATTACGACACTTCCAATTCAAAACTGCTGCTACAAACTGCGTCCCCAATCAACCTTACGTTCCTTGAAAATGCTCTGTATCTGCTCCTTATAAACCCTACACGTATATTTTATCGGTCGCCGACTCCATCGCCAAAAATATCCTCGTTCACTCGTGAACACATTTTCTATTTCGGGTAAACACGAGTACATGCGTTACCGAATTCCTTTCTTTTTCTCCTTCTATTAACACTTCCCCATGATAACATACATAGTAATCCACGTCGTAACCACAAATACTTACCCGTATACACTCAACATATATATACATATTCCTACATATTATATATATATATATATATATATATAATTTATATATATATATATATATATATATATATATATATATATATATATGTGTGTGTGTGTGTGTGTGTGTGTCTGTGTGTATATGTATATATATATATAATATATATAGATTCGGATGAATATGGTACTTAAGTTGAGGCTCCAGAATTTAGTACGGCATTATCCATACAATTTCAAGTAAGGGGATTAAAATTAAAATAAGCAAAGATGATATCCAGAGATAATGCAGTAGGTTCGTTTCATGCAACTCCATTTAATTGAACAATGCAATCATTACATCAGTTTAAAATTTAGAGCAATTTTCAGCTGCAAAAACGTCGGATTTAATTAAATTACAACAGATGGACACATTTGTATAATTATACTTAAAATTTCCAAGATATTACAGAGAACATGTTGTCTCTACTTCAGCATAGCAGTTACTAAAATTATCAAGAAGACTCAGCTTACCACTGATTTTTTGTCTTTATGGTGTCAGTTTTAATTTATAGACTAATTTACAAATCCTTTGTATATCTAAGGCTGAGAGAACACAGGGCAGTATCTGTTAGGGGGAGGGCTCAGGCAGTAGATAGACATTGTAGTTGGTATAATTATAAAATAATCAAGAATTATTATAAGCAATACCATGAGGTTTAGTAAGGGAAAACTTAAAACAAGATGTTAGATGATAATTAAGGGGGTCGCACACTGGCAGACTATTGACAATGAAACGGAAGGTCTTATCATATATTATAGTTAAATATTTTAAACAATGTTGCTATGAATACAGTTGAAGTTTAGGGTTTACCAAAGGATTATTAAGAAGAATATTATAACAAAAGGATAGAAATTGTTGAATATTTTTTCTATTCATAAGTACTCATAAATTTCTTGATAATTTTATTAATTTCTATGCTGAAGTAGAGACATGTTCTTTGTGTATCTCCTTAACTTCTTTGAGATTTTACGTATAATTATACTAATGTGTCAATCTGTTTTAATTTAATTATATCCTATGTATTTGTGCAGCTGAAGATTGCTCTATATTTTAAATTGATTTAATGATTGTATTGTTCAATTATATGGAGTTGCATGAAACAATCGTACTGCATTATCTCTGGATATCCTTGTTGCTTACTTCGAAATATATATATATATATATATATATATATATATATATGAAGAGAATGCAAATGCACAGCTATGATATCAAGCATACAGCAACACACAGCTTACACTCACATAAACACTAATATATACACCACAATTCGTTCACACGCGAGTAAACATGACTTCTTTTAAGTGAAAAATTGTAATGAATGTTTCCGTTATTTCATATAT
>NC_043014.1:5373291-5417831 GCF_006345805.1 Octopus sinensis
GTTGAAGCCACACGAAGTATCACTTACGACCGACAACTGTCACCAGAATGGATTTCGCACAACTGTCCAGGAATATTTCGCAGCGTTATTCCATTTCTTCTCTCATAGCTTTTGGGGTTCTTCTCGTTCTGACGATCGTGATTCTTCATCAAGATTCAAGAATAGGAAAAATGGAAGAGAAATCGAAAACGGTAAGTCATGGATTTTGTGTTAATATATTATGTCTTTACGTATTTATAATGCATGTATGTATGTATGCATTTACGTATGTATGTATTAATATGTGGATGTATGTACGTACCGATGGATGGATGGATGTAAGGATGTATGTATGAACCATGTACATATTTTCCTATAGTGCACACACACACATACGATCCATCACACACGTAATCATACAAAAACTCAGAGGAGCACACAACTAAACATACATATGTGTATATACATATATATACTTATACGTGTATTTATATATATAATATACATATATATGTATATATAAATATACATATATATGAATTTATTAGTACGTGTACATATATATATATACAAACATATATATGCGTGTGTGTATCTCTGTCTCTCTATATATATATTTTGGTTTCTCTAGAAGTCATTTTTTAAAGTAGAAGAAATAGCTAAGATTTTTGGCTGCTATTTCTAAACTTCGCTATGTGGTAAAGCAAATCTTTGCTGAACTCTCTTTATTAAGTATGTATATATATATATATACATACATATATATATATATATATATATATATATATATATATATATATATATATATATATATATATATATATGTATATATACGTATGCACAAACATGTATATGCGTGTGTGTGTATGTTACTATCTGTGTATCTCTCTCTCTCTGCCTCTCTCTATACATATATATGTGTGTGTGTGTGTATGTGTGTGTGTGTGTGTGTGTGTTGTGTGTGTGTGTGTGTGTGTGTGTGTGTGTGTGTGTGTGTGTGTCTAAAAATATATTCTTTCACCCGTTTCAATCATTTGACTGCGGCCATGCTAGAGCACTGCATTTAGTAGGACAAATCGACTTCAGGAAAAATTCCTTGTAAGCCTAGTGCTCATTCTATCGGTATCTCTAGCCGAGCCGCTATGTAAAGGGGACGTAAACACACCGACATCAATTGAGAAGCGATTGTGGTGCGACAATCACAGACACATACATAATACATAGATACATACATACATACACATCTGAGTGTGTGTGTTTGTGTGTGTGTGTGTGTGTGTGTGTGTGTGTGTGTGTGTGTGTGTGTGTGTGTGTGTGTATAGCACCCTTCTTTCAGTCTCAATCTACTAAATCTACTGACATGGCTCTGGTCAGCTCGACGTTATAGTGGTAGGCATTCGTCCAATTTTCTACGCAGTGGGACTGAACAGAATACCTTGTGGTTAACAAGCAAGTGTCTTACCACACAGGCACTGTAATATATATATATATATATATATATATATATATATATATATATATATATATATACATATATATATACATATATACAGATAATGTGCGAAATATAATTAATTTAATAAAATCAATAAATTTCACCTAGTAGTATTTCGGTATGGAAAAGAACCATATACGGTAAAAATTACATATTATATAATATGAGCTCTTTGCAACAAGTTGCTTAAACCACATACCGAAAATATTAGAAATAGCAGTCAAAGGGCTACCATTTCTACCATTGTTGTAATAGAAATGGTAGGCCTTTGACTGCTATTTCTAATATTTTTGGTATGTGGTTTAAGCAACTTGTTGCTAAAAACCCTTATTATAATTATATATATATATATATATATATATATATATATATAGTTATATATTCATATATCACCGTGACCGACCAGATGTTAGTACACATCGCTGGTCACAATGCGCTTCGCATTGTTTTAGTCTTCAAATGACGCCGCTCCGCTGGCTAAGCGAGCAGGTCAAGAGAAGAAAGAGTGAGCGAAAGTTGTGGGGAAAGAGAACAGGAGGGATCGTGACCAACCCCTGCCGGAGCCTCGTGGGGCTTTAGGTGTTTTTCACTCAATAAACACACACAACGCTCGGTCTGGGAATCGAAAACGTGGTCCCACGGACACTGGGCCATTGTGCCTCCACACACACAAACACACACACACACACCACACACACACACACACACTGAAACTGACTTATTGGAAGTCCACATGAAGATTGTCGATCAAGACAAGAAACAATTGTAGTGGCGGTTTTTTTGACTATTTATTAAAATTTTATGTATTGATTAAGTCTTCCCTTGTTTGTTTTGCAAAATAGTGGTTTTGTCTCTAATAATATTTTATATATATATATATATATATATATATATATTATATATATATATATACATATCATATATACATACACACATGTATTGTTACGTATGTATATACATACATATCTATTTATGTATCTCTCTCTCTCTCTCTCTCTCTCTCTATATATATATATATATATATATATATATATATATATATATATATATGTGTGTGTGTGTGTGTGTGTGTGTGTGTGTGTGCATATATGTATATATACATATACACACATCCCAAGTAAACACAAAGAAGAGTGGAATTGTACTCCTGTCCGATCGCTCTTTCACCAGACATAATCCTGGAGAGGGAAATAAGTGCGTAATGAAAAAAATCTAATGGTGGGGTTCCAGCATGGCCATGCCCTGTCGCTGCAACGTTTAGCCCTATTAATATTAGTGTTAAGTATTATATCTAGATGTACACTTACACACACGCACAGAAACAGACACATACAAACACACACACACGCACACATAGGAATACGTACATATTTACACACATTTATCTATTTCTCTCCATCAGGAACGGAAGTGAGGCGAGTTTTTTGAATCTTTTCTTTCCAACTGAAAATAAAATGTGCGAGTGCCAATGTAGATCGGTGAATTTCGTAAGGTTTGACTGTAATTCACGTTGGTTTTTATATATGACAATATGTAAGAACGAATGTAAATACATACACAGACACACGGACAAACACACGCACAAATAAAAAAAACACACACATACGCACGCACACAGACACACGTGCTCAATTGTACACGAAGAATCACACTATACAGTGTATGTCCACTCACATATATATGTGTGCGTTTGTGTGTGTGTATGCTTAAGTATACGTGCATGCGTATATATCGATATGTATTTATATATGTGTGATGTGTGTGTGTGTGTGTCTGTACACGAAGAATCACACTATACAGTGTATGTCCACTCACATATATGTGTGCGTTTGTGTGTGTGTATGCGTATAAGTAGATACGTATATTTGTGATATTTATGGTGTGTATGCTTAAGTATACGTGCATGCGTATATATCGATATGTATTTATATATGTGTGATGTGTGTGTGTGTGTGTCTGTGGGTGGAGGCGCAGTGGCCCAGTGGTTCGGGCAGCGGACTCATGGTTGTCGGATCGCGGTTTCGATTCCCAGACTGGGCGTTGTGTGTGTTTAAAGCACCACGACGCTCAGGGAGCGGGTTGTTGTGATCACTCTTTCGCTACAAATTCCTCCCTTTCTTCTCTTGACCTGCTCGCTTAGCCAGCGGGGTGGAGTCATTTGAAGGTTAAAACAATGCGAAGCGCATTGTGACCAGCGATATGTAGCAACAACTGATAGCCTGGTCTTCAACGGTGATCACAGAGATATATGTATCATACGCACACAATACACGCACACACACACGCATCCACACGTACATACACACACACCAGCACGGATGTCCACATATAACTTTAACGAACAATACTCATACAGATACGCACACACTTATATACACATGGGCACAGACACACACGCACATACACGTACTTAAGCGCACACACGCACACAAGCACACACACGCACATTACGCCCACACAACTTTTGAAAAAACCCTACACACACGCATGCACAAATTCACATACACACCGATACATATACATACACGCAATATATGCCTACACGCGCACACACACATACACATACGTATACACATATAGACACAGACACACACACACGCACGCAAAAACATGCGCACACATACGCTCGCACACACGCACACGAATGCACACACCGAAAACACACAACCCCATGGATACACGTATATACACAATTATATACACTTACACACATACAAACGCACACGTACACGCACACACAACTACACGCACATATAAGACGCACGCGCATACATACACACACACACACAAATGTACCCACACATACGTCCCAAACACACGGCACACAATTATACATACATGTATACACACAGACGCACAGTTACTCACAACACAAACTCTACGCATACACACACATACACACAAACACACTACAAGCAAAACACACACATACACACACACACGTGTCATCATTGCACACATACCCACATACCCACATACACACACACGTACACATACACTAAGTAAAGCACAGTTATTCGCCACACAACCTAACTCTACGCCTACTCACACGGACACATACACACATTCATACACACACACACACTACAAACAAAACACACACACGATACATATACATACACACACATACTTCAAACTAGCAGTACCTAATACTTGACCTGTGGTAGAGACAAAAGTAGCCACGCCCAATTCCTTCTTCTTAACACTACTAGCCCTACAACACGCAAAGATTAACAGCCACACACACTTACACACACACACACGTGTCATCATTGCACACATACACACATACACACACACGCACACGCAGTCCTCCGCGCCCGCACATATCCACACTTACACACACATTCCTCATCCTCTACCACTCTCCTGTCTTTGAAAGAACTTTTCTTCACCCATTTCCTTCCGGTCATTCAAAAAGTGGCCGAGTGTGTTCGGTTGGCGATTTTTTTCCCTCTGTCTTCCCTCCTCTGGATCTTTCCTTCTCATAAACGTTAAACCCTCCTTCTTTCCTTCCTCGTCCAATAATACTATATTTGTTCCACATCCTCACATTGTTTTTTGTGCTTTCTTGTATGGATTAAATTTAACTATATATATAAATATGTGTATATATATATATGTATATATATATATATATATATATATGAGTGCGTGTGTGTGTAGAGATATGTGTGTGTATATATGTGTGTGTGTGTGTACTAGCAGACATACCCGGCATTGCTGGGGATTAAAATGGCAAAGTTGGTATATAATATATTCCAGTCATTTTGAAACAGGTGATATGGGAAAGTGCAACATTGACAACAAAACATTTGTAGAGTAAATGCTGGGCTAATTCGACTAAGCAACATGCTATGCGTCCGTTTGGAGTGTTTCAGGCCCTAACCTGTCATGCTAAATTGGAGGTGGGGAGTCAGTGATTTTGAATGCACCGAAAAGCTGTCAGTGGATATATTCTCCTTTGCAGCAGTGTGCGCTGTGTGTAACACGGCCCATCATCGGAAATTTTGACACCACACGTCAGGTTTGTTGTCCTACACCACTTATAGAGTAAATTTGGAGGAACTGTGGTTGTTCATTCGCGGTTACCAGGGAACCAATGAGGTGATAGACTTGCCCTTGATCTTTGACGTCGGCGTAAATTCATGTTTATCTATCTTCTTAGATTCACCATACGATGTCATTTGAAATGCAGAATTATATTCTCTGATATTCTTCAGAAAATCGTTTGACTGGATTGAAGCGCCTTCTAGGCGATTCCTAAGGGGTTGAGAAGGTATTGTTGGCAATGATTCCTGCCCGAATGTGTTGTCATCCATTGTATTGTTTTAAGTTCTCAACGATAATAAATACCCTGAAGTACTATTTATATGATGCTATTTCTATTTTTCCAAAAGAACCGTTTCATCTCCAAGAAATCTCTCGACGATAAACCTGATGACACACCAAGTAAGAACTAATTTTATGGCTAAAGTCTTTTACCCGTGTCTCCTTAACTAATGATTTTTAATTTCACCAACTTTGAATTAGTTCCACATTACTATCCACATGTCCACAATAATATATACTAAGACACTTGCCTGAATTTATTTCAAAATATATTCTACTTTACAATAATTTCCTAAATAAAATATTACTCTAATATATTATGCCATTTATTGTGTGTATATGAGTATATATGCAGTGCTACGTCGATAATTGTGCCAAGACCTCTTCATCTGAGAATCAAATGCCCGAGCTGGCGCTTCACTGCGTTTATATCTACAATTCTGCATTCTGTCCACTCTTGTGCTTCCAATCATTCGTGAACATAGACCCGAACTAATGATGTTCCACTGTCCTACAAATTGCGTATTTGTCAATCCTCCCTTGGGGTACTCGGCAGCCAACCCATTCAGTGCATGTTGTTGGTGACCATCAGACGAATCAGGTAGCAGCATGTCGTCTACAAATAACAGACGACCGATCACGTAGAGATGAATTGGGTAACCTCTACCACAATGGTTGCGCATATTCAACCAGATCACAAAAAAGAATGTGAGAAGGGGCACTAACAATGCACACTTGAATTAAGTGAAACCTTCACGTCGTAAACTTTCGACTTTTACATAAATACAATCATTTGAACATCCATATAAGTACATTATGGCAACCAGTTTTTGCCCATTAAACTCACCTTCCTGGTAAACAATCCGGAACATGCCCCAGGGCACATTATTCCGTGGTTTACAGCGTATAAACCTTAGAAATATTTCAATGTTTGCTGGAAGATCTGTCTTTGAACGACTCTCTGGTTGGGTGTACTGCGTCCCGGACAGTAATCTTGGGCACGACATTTTCCCTACTTATCGTTTCCTGACATCTAGTGTAGACTTTTCTATAATTAGAACACAATCTTTGGTCTCTGTTTGAGAAAATTGTGATTGGCACCCCATATTACCATTGCCTTGGTGTTTTTTTTTCCAGAGGTCCCATCCACATAGCATACATGGGTCACTCAGAGAATACAATCTGTATTTAAAGTTTCTAAAATATCAAGCCGGACGTGCTTTTCACCAGCAGCTTTATCACTTTTAAGTGAGTTTAGCTCAAATAAGCGTTCAACCGAAGAAGAACCTGCCGAAAAAAATTATACAATCACGAATCCATTTCGATGACCAACTTCATTCAGGCGGGTCACTCTCAATTTGGATGCAAAAGTCTCCACATTTTTTATTCTGATCCCAGCATCCACTGCGGCTTCCAATTGTATTCTGTAGGTTGCACTGGACTTAACAATTTCTAGTGTTCGGCAGACTGGTGGAATTTTCAGGCTTTCAGACATTTAGGTAGTGACGAGTTGAAAACTCCACCCCTTCCTTTTACCCGAACGTTCAGCAATGAGTGAAAGATGACCGAAATCTATCAGAAACCTCTGTCACCAAGTATTTCTATACAAGGTACCCTTATAAATATCCCTGTCTTAAAATAATATCTATTCCGAAGAGAGGAGAGTGTGTATCCTGCACTGAAGGCTGCTATGACCTCTCCATTAATTTCACTGACGACATTCCTTCCAATCAATCCTTCTCATGGTTATCAATGCCAAGGTGTGCACTGAAGTCTCCTGGCAGGACAAATGACTTTACCCCAAATATATCTAAAGATGAGGTGAATTTGCTTAGGAAGGATTTGTATTTGACCTCGCTGTTTGCTGCATATACTTACAGCAGCCACAGTGGTCCTTCATATTCAGCCGTAGTTTCAAGAGGTGAACCCTCACACCTAGTAGGTTTCACTCCATAATACAAACCGAAAGCTGGGGATTGAGAGTATCCTAATCCTACCTACAGTTGCGTAGTGGATTTCCAAGCCTATATATAGGTGTACGCTATCTGAGAAACGAAATTTTGTAGAGGAGACACCGATTATATCTTACAGGCAGATTATATCTAACAATTTTGACGTTTTAATTCTCAATTATTAAAGGTTCCCTTCTTGATCTGCTTTGTTGTCCTGAGACCGTCAATATTGTGCTCCCATCAAAAACGGTAAGTCATGGATTTTGTGTTAACATATGTATGTCTGTATGCATGTATTTATTTAGGTATGTATGTGTGTGTAAATATGTGTGTGTGCGTGTGTGTAAATATGTGTGTGTGTATTATGTATGTGTGCGTGTGTGTAAATATGTGTGTATGTATTATGCATGTGTGAGTGTGTGTAAATATGTGTGTATGTATTGTGTATGTGTGCGTGTGTGTAAATATGTGTGTGTGTATGGATTGATAGATTTGCGGATAGACAGACAGAGAGACAGATAGATAGATAGGTAGGTAGATAGACAGACAATTAGATAGATAGATAGATAGATAGATAGATAGATAGATAGATAGATAGATAGATAGATAGATAGATAGATAGATGGATTACATAGATGGATAGATAGATAGATAGATAGATAGATAGATAGATAGATAGATAGATAGATAGATAGATAGATAGATAGACAGACAGCAGACCGATAGATAGATAGATAGATAGATAGATAGATAGATAGATAGATAGATAGATAGATAGATAGATTAGATAGATGGATAGATAGATAGATAGATATATATAGAGATAGATACCTAGATAGATAGATAGATAGATAGATAGATAGATAGATAGATAGATAGATAGATAGATAGATAGATAGATAGATAGATAGATAGATAGATTGATTGATATAGAAATACCTGTCAATCTATTCGGTTGTCCAGAAATTTATTGCTGATATATGGTTGCTTAAATTTCGACTTATTTTAGAACATGGTTGAGTTCATAAAATAGAATTTAACTCCACCTCCATTTAGAGCGCAGTTTAAGCTATCTTTTCGTGTAAGAAGGTTTATGTTCCTATAACCTGTGTTAATTTTGTAACACTTGAAAAGGCAAGATAAGAAAGTTCATTTTCGGCACTTGATGCTTTGGGAACCAGACAAAAATTGCTGCAACTCGGCTCGCATGTGTTACTCCATCCCTCCATATTCACCAGATATTGCACCTTCGGATTTCCACATATTCAGGCCTCTGCAGAATAGTGTTAATGGTAAAAATTTCAATTCCTTGAATGACGTAAAAAGATACCTCAATGAATTCTTTGCCATGAACCACCGCAATTATGAAATGAGGGTACTTTCAAGTTAAAGGAAAGATGGAGAAGCATAGTGCAACAAAATGGTTCATATTTGGTTGTTTAATGGCAATTTATGCAATATTATTTATTGGCCCTTTATTTATAAATATCGGCACTGTATATATACTATAATATAATATATATATATACATATATATATATATATATATATATATATATATATATATATATATATATATATATTATATATATATATATATATATATATATATATATATATATATATATATATATATATATATATATTATATATATATATAAAAAAAATTTTTTCAAATTAGTCATTTTAAGGAAAGGAAAAAAAATTTTTCCATATTCTCCAGAATTTTGACACAAATATATATATTTTTAACATTTAAGCCTTCTGTCGTTTTTTCACACTTTGCTATTTTCTTATATATATATATATATATTTATATATATATATATATTTATATATATATATATAACGGTAAGCTTTATGAAAATAGACAAAAGACGAAGGCAGGTTTACGGAAATAAACAAAAGACGAAGGCAGGTGGAATACAAACAAACAATTGTATTAGTATGGTGCTCAGGAAATATAAATGAAACAAGTCTTTAACGTTTCGAGCCTACGCTCTTCAACAGAAAGATACACAGAGGAAAAAACACAGAAAGAAGGAGAAAAAAAATATGCGTGCAAAAGCTAGCGAATCAACATGGCGATCTGATTTCGGCCAGAAGTCAAAGATCAAACATGAGACGCAAGAGCGAAACACACTTATATATAAAAACGCACACACAAACATATGTATATATATATGTATAAACATTATATATATATATATAAATTTTTATACATTTACATATATACATCTACATATACACACTATATTTAAGGAGTAAATAACCAGTTTATATAGCACCCGTGTACAAAATATCTAATCCTCATCCCTTTCGTATGCAGTCAATTTATAACCTACAATATGTTCCCAAACATTTTTCTTACAAACTTTTGTGATATTCCATTGAACGCCAAAAGATATGTTGACCTTCGAGATTCAATCCGGAATATTATTCACCAGTGCTAGAAATGCCTGACTCTTCAGTGATCATGATGGATAACTATACTAAATAATATCAAGGCAATTGAGCTTTTACATCAATTCAAACTACTTCTAAATATTGCATCATATTGCCTTGACAGATTCTCCTAAGGACGCAGTGGAAAAGTCCTACTGCGTATTAGGACGCCGTACATGAAAGGTTGGCGTCGGGCTTTCTTGTACGTCAGCAGAATGCGCAAGTCTACGTTTATAGTAATCTTCAAACTACCAGCGATTTTAGAGAGCAAAATTAGTCTACTCTTGACAATGAACAGGGATATTAGCTGTTTATGTAATGTGTATGCTTTGCCATATACAAGCATGAAATAATGAAATACCAGATTCACAGAAAGGCATGCAGTTCCAGCAAACCTCCAAGATGTACCACGATATAATAGATTTGGTGGAATGGACAATGTCGACGTCATCCACATCTTCATGAAATGCTGTCCGAAAATGTTGTCATATATTGCATTCTTTTCAGTTCTAAATGATAATAAATACTCTCTATTTTTCCACAGAACCGTGTCATCTCCAAGAAATCTTGCGACGATAAACCTGATGACACCCCAAGTAAGAACTAATTTTATATTGTATAAGACAATAACTTTGAAGAAATGTTCAGGAATGAGTTTAAATATTATAAAGTATCCAGCTTCCAGTTCTACAGTGTTTAGCCGAAGTCATTCACCCGTGTCTCCTTAACGATTTATAATTTCACCAAAGTTGAATTGAATCTACATCACTATTCATATTTCTTCAGTAATATATACTAAGACACTAGTCTAAATTTCTTTTAAAATACATTTTACTTTACAATAATTTCCTTTATAAAATTTTACTCTTTTATACTATGACATTAATTGTGTGTATATGAGTGTGTGTGTGTGTGTGCAGCGCTTCGTCGATAAGTGTACCAACCATTGTTCGTCTGAGAATTGAATGCCCGACCTAGCGCATCAATGCGTTTATATCTAGAATCTAGCAATCTGTTCAGTCTTGTGCTTCCAATCACTCGTGAATAGATTCCCGAAGTAACGATGTTCCACTTTCCTGCAGAGTGTGTGTTAGTCATCCCTGCCTTGGAGCACTCGGCAGCCAACCCATTCAATGCATGTCGAAAGTGAACATGACATGAGTCAGATAGCAGCATGTCGTCTGCAAATAGCAGTCGACCGATCCCTTACAGACGAAATGAGATACTTCTTCTAAAATGGCTGAGCCTTGCTCAACCAGATCATAAGAAATGTGAGAAGAAGCACTAACAATGCGCTCTTCTATTGAAGTCCAAACTCCATGTTGAAAACATTCGGCTTTTGCACAAATACAAACATTTGGATATCCGTACGAGTATTTTACGGTAAAAGGTATTTGCCCAATAATCTCACCTTCCTGGTAAACCATCCGCAACATGCCCCACGGCACGTGGTCTACAGCGTATTCCCCTTGGAATTATTTCAACGTTTTCTCGAAGATCTGCCTTCGAACGAATATCTGGTCGGGTGTACTGTATCCAGGACAGTAGTCCTGGACGCGACAATTTCCCAACGTAATTATTCTAGACATGTAGTGTAGACTTTGTCTTAAAAAAATCTGCGATTATTACCCGGATTGACATTGCCCTCGTGTTTTCCCTGAGATCCATTCCCCCTAGCATACATGGGTCACTCAAGGAATACCCTGAGTATTTAAGGGTTTTAAATTATCAAGACGAACGTTTTTCTCTCCAGCAGCTTTATCACTTTTCAGTGACTTTAGTTCGACAAAAATAATACAATCACTAATCGATTTCGATGCCCAAGTTTATTCATGTGGGTCTCTCTCAATTTGGATGCAATATTATCCACAATTTTATTTCTTATTCCATCATCCACTACTGCTTTCAACTTTATTCTGTAGGTCGCACTGGACTTACCAATTTACTAGGTTCTCCCAACTGTAGTCATCTTCCGGTTCCAGACATCGTGGTAGTGGTCAGTTGACAACTCTCCCCACTACTTATAGCCCGAACGTCCAGCACAGACTCAAAGAGGACTGAGACGACAACAACATCTATCAAGAATTTCTGTCACTAAGCATTTCTATTCCAAGTACCTTTATAAACAACCATGTCTTAAAACGATATCTATATCATAGAGAGTCCAGAAGACTAGTATGGCCACCACATTAAGGTGTGTGACGCCATTCCACCCAATCAATACTTCTTGCGGTTATCAGCGCCAAAGTGTTCACGGAAGTCTCCTTGTAAGACAAATGACTTTACCCCAAATATATCCAAAGCTGCAGTGACTTTGTTAAGGAAGCATTTGTATTTGCCCTCGCTATTGGGTGCATTTACTTCCAGCAGCTACACCACTCCTTCATTCTGCTTGAGCTTCAGGAGGTATCCCTTAATACCTAGTGTGATTCACCTCATAATCCAATCCGAAAGCCAGGGATTGTGAGCATCCCACTTCCGCCTGTGCAGACATAGTTGGCACCACACCTGCACGGTAGAGTTTCCAACCTAATTCCAAGTGAGCGCCTCCGAAGCAATGAAGCTTTCTTGAGGAAACTGATTATATATAACAGGCAGCGATTTGTCTCGTCCGGTTTTGACAGTCTAATTCTCAATTATGAACGGATGATCCCTTCTAGACCGGCTTCGGTGTCATGGAACGCGCATATTTTGTTTTCCCTTCCCATGCATCCCACATTGATTTGGGTGGAGACTGCAAAATATTTCCCAAATGGACTCCTTCATCCAAGATCCGGACGCAAATGCTGTTATCCGACTCGATGAATGACGCGGTATGGCTATTCCCTCGAGCCCTTTGCATATTGTAGCTATGATGGCCTGATTCGCACCAAACACCAAGCTGATATTTGTAACTGGCCCATCAGGTGCCAAGAATTGATAATATGGCCTACATATCTATAAAAGAAGAACTTTATCGTTATGATGGTCACAAATATATATATATACTCACATCCAAGTTCAACTACAAAACTAACATCCGTTCATAAGGGAGACAAATACACATTCTGTTATTCTGAGATTAATCTCTCAAATCTTTGACATCAACGTCAACAACAGGCTCAATAGACAAATGACTAATTTTCTTCGTTTAAAATTTATTCTTAGCGAATCATTTACTTCTTTCATTCCGATTTTCATTCATTCACTCATTCTTTTTCTCTTAAATTCTAAATTTCTCTCCTCTTTATCAATTCCTTCCAAGCCAACAACTTCCTTTGTATAGGATTCAAGAATTCTTTCTTTTAAACTAAATTGTTTCATTTTAATTTCACAGAACCCGGTCCCGGATCATTGTATACCCGGTGGGGCAGAACTACTTGTCCTACTAATTCAAGCCTTGTATATAACGGTTAGTATACACTACACTTCTGTCCACTCTTTCTCATTTTGTCTTTCTCTTCTTCTCTTTTTATTCCTCTAATTTTCTCTTTGTGTCACCCCCTCTCTTTCCGTTTCTCACACGCACACGCACGCACGCACACTCAAGCAAATCATTTGATATATCACGTTTGAAACGATACCTATAGACCCTATAGAGACTGCACAATACTGCTTACTCCTTTCTAGGTAATTGTTCAAATTAGAATTCTAAATGTTGTCTACTACGGAACAAATGAAAAGAAGGTTGTCTAACCACAGAATATAGATATCTATACGTTAAATTACAGATCGGGGATGGACTGAAAACCACCATGGCGATCAAGAATTTCAGGCTGACCAGCTTTGGATTGTAGATATCAAATACCGAGGCTGCTAACTTGTGGTCAAGTGTACTGGCTACGGATGGTGGTACTGTACGTGAGTGACCAGAGCTGAATAGTGGCCACTTGACTATCATTAACTAGAGTGCCCAATGATCGTAGGTGTGGGCTAAATTGAATAGAGTCTATTAGAATTGATGACAATGACTGTAAATGGTTAATGGAATGAACGCACAATGTAGAATGAGGCCTGGACAAGCCACACACTGTAACTGATGGAAAAAGCTAAGGACTTTATTCATTAAGTAAAATAGATAGAGACTAAAAATTAGTGAGAGAACACAACAGAGTACAGAATGCACTTCTATTCTTCTCCGCCTCACCGAAATCGTCCTATCGCTAAAACCTTGCTCTTTTCATGCACCACATCACCTCATTAATTATCCAGTATATCTTTAAAATGTAATTCCGAAACTTCCAATTCAAAACTGCTGCTTCCAACGGCTTCCCCAATTAACCTCACATTCCTTAAAAATGCTCTAAGTCGACTCTTTACAAACCCTACACGTATCATTTATTGGTCGCCCAATTCGCCGTCCATTCTTCTTAAGCACTACGCCATCACTGAATTTTATAATGTTTCCTCCCACCTTTCCTTCCGTTTATTGCATGAAAAAAAGTCTGTGTGATCATAACGTCTATGTAAGCCTGATTCGTCCGAGTCTAAACGAGAGGTTTAGCCACTGACTCTCGTATGATCGACTAAACAACATTTCATCGACGGTTACCCACCACTTCTCTGCATCTCGTCGTCTCCCGTATTGTCCTACTCAAACCTCATACAATTTCCACCACCCAAAATATCCCCGTTCACACGTGAACATCTTTTCCATTTCGGATAAACACGAGTGCATGCGTTATAAAATATCTTTCTTTTCCTCCATCTATTCACATCCACCGAAAAACACCTACCCCATGCAAACATACATATTTATCCACGTCGCAACCACAAACACTTACCCGTAAACACAAAACATATATATATATATATATATATATATATATATATATATATATATACTAGCAGTATCGCCCGGCGTTGCTCGGGTTGTAAGGGAAATAACTATATAAGCATTTTTAGAGAGTTATAGCCAAAAATTAGCAACAAAATGCATTAAAAATTGAAATAAAATTAAGGTAAATTTTTTTTTAAATCGTTGACACATCGTAGATATTTTTAGAGAGTTACTTCCCTTATATAAAAGCGAAAAAATGCATTAAAATGGAAAAATATGATGGTAATTTTTTTTAAATCGTAGACTCGCGCTAATACCCAGAAGGGCTCGATATGAATCACGACTATAAGATACCCGCTTTTGGTTAAACTGCACCGCAAAATGTGGGAGTAGTTACGAATCTAAATCGTAGGAGACAGACACACAACTTCACTCTTATATAAAGATGCTTTTTTTTTCAGTCATAGAGTTAGATTTATGAAGGTCTTCAGTAGAAAATCCTTCGAATTCTGACTCGCTGCTTGATATAATGAAATTCGTATCCATTTTTTGTCAGAATTACAAATTTTGAAAACACAATAGGAACAAATTTCGTAAAAAAATCTCCCATAATTCACGGAATTAAAATTACACTTCGATTTTTGTACAAAACTGTATTTGAAGTGTTTACGAAGTATAATACGTGTTTTCACGAATGTACTAAAGAGATTTACTCTGATATTCTCATTTAAATATGAATAGGTAAATTCGGGCGGTTTGGTAACGAAAGGGTTAAACGGATGCATACATTTATTAATAACTATATATAAGTGTCGTCTGTTTATACATAAACACTGTTTCATACTTTCAGTTTTGTCTTCCTCAAATCACTCTGTCGCTATTTACTCTCTTCCAAGAACATTTTCACTCACTCTTATCTCTGAGCTTGCCATACATTTTACTCATGTATTTATCAGCGTGATAGACAGAAACAAATATTACATCGCCAACGCATTCTATTGTCTACCTGTCAACACACACAGTGAATTAGTTTCATTTTATTCATTGCACACTGTGTGTGTGCGTTTGCGTGTGCTGTAAACCAGACTAAGAAAAGCATTTGACATACACACCAGAATGTGAGTTTTCTGTAAATTTTGCTTAATTGGAGTTTAAATTTTAAAAACTGGACCTGGCATGACCCGATGCATTCTACTCTTAAAAATGCTAGGTAAATTGTAATTGAAGAAATCCTATATTGTAGATTTCTATAAGTGACAAAGGGAGGCGGATAAAATCTGCCTTTTATAATAAGATATATATATATATATATATATATATATATATATATATGGAGTTGCATGAAACAATCGTACCGCAAAACCTCTGGATGTCCTTGTTGCTTACTATGATATATATATATGAAGAGAATGCAAATGCAATTACACAGCAACGTTCTCATGCATACAGCAACACACAGCTTACACTCATAAAAACACTAACACATACACCACAATTCGTTCACAGGTGAGTAAACATGACTTATTTTAAGTGAAAAATTGTAATGAATGTTTCCGTTATTTCATATATAATTTTGCTTAATATCTTTTTTACTTGATTTATTCTTACCAATTCTAGGTGTGGCTGGTGGACAATGGTACGACCACGAAGGTGGCGGAAGTAATTACTTATGTCTACCCAACGATCCCATTTGGGCCAATTATACAACAGAAGTTGAAGCAGGTGGTTACATTTATGGCAGTGAATATCAACTATATTTATACCCAACTAATAAACTCTTTTCTTTTGCTAACGCTAAATCAATTAATGATCACAACGTTCCGTGCGCTGTCTGTTTGACACGACAACCTGCTGTTGTTATGATGTTACCAGCCAGGACACAGTGTTACGACGGTTGGACAGCTGAGTATTCGGGATATTTGATGACTGGTCATCATCAAAATAGGGGCAGACATGAATATGTATGTGTGGACTATGCACCAGAAGCTGATCCAGCAGGTTACAGAGACGAAAATGGAGCTGTATTTTATTTCGTTCAGGGTGTTTGTGGTTCATTGCCATGTCCACCGTATGTCAAAGGTCAAGAATTAACCTGCGTTGTGTGCAGTAAACATTGAATAGAAATTAAATTCGTTTCTATATGAAAATTTATGTCGGCGAATCATAAAATAAAATATAATATTACAAAGCAACATATACGTTTCTTGTAATTGTGTTTCGCAATATTTTATCCAACTAATATATGTCGTTAAATAAATTGCTGCTACAAGTTTTCAGAAAATATTCAAAACGAAACAACAGAGAAGTCATAGAATGTGACAAATAGCTTAACAGAACGATGTAATCCCCAGGGAATAATTCTAGAATACTTTGTATGAGGTTCAGTTTATCAAATTTAAAAGTTGAAATAAAATTATGATTCGTTTAAATGTGTGTTGTATTCCGTCTTAAAATGAAAACAATCCCCAAATGAAACACCTCCGTACAAATATATCACCCTTTCATGATCAATCTTCAGAAAACACGATAAAAGCTTATAACTAACATCACTAAATCATGATTGTTTAATAAAAAAAATTCTCCCTTACGTATCATTGTGACTACAATCGATGCGATGAAAGCTCTGCAATCCAATCGCGGATATTACCAAATAAAGGATATTTGATATCCACTGAAGAAATACCACAAAATGTTGACTACCTAACTACTGGTCTGGTTACTAATACATTGAAGTTTTCACGAAACACTTTCGACAAGGGTACAAGTACACGTCTCACGATTAACTATTTTCAACCTACATTCACATATTCCCGCTTTTCTACAAAAATCACACACACACACAGACTCGCGTAACATTACACACGTAGCCTCTCATCGTTCCCTGAACACTGATGTGCCAAAATAAAATATGAAACCACCAAGAAATATGAGTACACTTCAGGAACAGCATCAACCGAATCTACAGCAACACCACAAAACATCAAGTTGAACAAATTATCTCCGTCTGTAACATAAAACAATCAAACTCGCAGAAGAGGAACTTGCTTCGAGATACATGCATACAATAACTGTAACACACATAAACGACTTAGTAAGGAAAGGAACACCACTTATAAAATATACATTAGGTGGAATCAGTGCAACATGTTGAGTCTTTCACACTCTACCCAGCATGATTGCTCCTTGTATGTGGGAGTTTGTAGAATGGCTGCCAGATAAACGAAGGTATCCGTGGAAAGAGGGATCTGTGGGTGGCAGCACGTTTTTTGTCCGATTAATTGCGTGCCATAAGAATGCTCGATTGTGAAAAAGCTAGAGAAAAAGAATAATAATTAAGTAATATGAAAGCACGAAATGCAAATTGACAAATGAATAAATGGAAACATTCAACATGGCGTTTCCAGTGAACAGTATTAGCGCTCAGTGTTAGGCATAAGCAATTTTTAGGTTCGTTAAAATGTGCTAATGGCATATTTCAAACTCTAAACGCAAATTCTGTGCAAAAAGGTGCCAAAAAAGCATATCAGTCCAGTGCTGCTCCCTATCGGGTTCCAGTACAGCCGTTATCAAGAGAAAATACCGAAGAGGGGAATATCTGGACAAACTTAAAGCCATAGCTTTAACTTAAGCATAGTCAACAACAACGAGTAAGTGACGCCATTAGAGCGCCAAGCTGGAGTCTGTCGTGAGTTACCTCCCTTCGGTATTTCTCTTTGATAAATTCTTCGCTCGAGGAGTTGACTTCAAACTTGTGCCCCAACAGTAACTGCGGTTGATCGTACGGGCCCGCATTTTCCCGCATATTTGTGTGTGTGTGTGTGTGTGTGTATGTATCCATGTTTGTGTCTGTGTGTGTGTGTGTGTCAGCGTGTGTGTGTGTCAGTGTGTGTGAGTGTGTGTGTCAGTGTGCGTGTGTGTGTGTCTATGTGTGTGTGTGTGTCAGTGTATGTCTGTGTGTGTGAATGTGTGTGTGTGAATGTGTGTGTGTGTGAATGTGTGCGTGTGAATGTGTGTGTGTGTTTCAGTGTGTATGTGTGTTTGAGTATGTCAGTGTGTGTGTGTGTGTGTGTGTGTGTGTGTGTGTGAGTGTGTGTGTGTGTCAGTTTGTGTGTGTGTATGTGTGTCAGCGTGTGTGTGCGTGTGTGTGTGTATGTTAGTGTGTGTGTGTGTGTGTGTGTGTGTGTGTGTATGTCATTGTGTGTGTGTGTGTCAGTGTGTGTGTGTATGTCAGTGTGTGAGTCAGTGTGTATGTGTGTATGTCAGTGTGTGTGTGTGTGTGTGTGTCAGTGTGTATGTGTGTTTGTCAGTGTGTGTGTATCGGTGTGTGTGTGTGTGCGTGTGTTTGTATGTGTGTTTCTCAGTGTGTGTGTATGTGTGGGTGTCAGTGTGTGTGTGTTTCTCAGTTTGTGTGTCGGTGTTCGTGTCAGTGTGTGTTTGTGTATCAGTGTGTGTGTCAGTGTGTGTGTGTCTGTGTGTGTGTGTGTGTCTTTGTGTCTGTGTATTTGTTGATTGAACGAAATACTTCCCACACTGAATATTAAAACAGTTTCCCAAGAATAACAAATAAAATTAAATAACAACATTAGTAAATAAATATATCATAATATATCCAGAAACAGGAATCATTTCACTTTACACGTGTCTCACATTCATCAAAATATTTTGCTAATTATTGTGTGACAATATCAAACCATCTCTTTCCAATAATTAAACCTGTCAGACAAGTACACACCTCTTTTACAGTTCCACCAATCGCATTGGTTCATAAATTTACGATAAGATCTATGCCAGAGCTGGGTTGTTGTGCGCTCAATAAATACGTGGAATTCAGTTACAGGTCTTCAGCTTAAACCTCGCATCTCGATCTTTTGTTGAAGCCACCCGAAGTATCACGTACGACCGACAACTGTCACCAGAATGGATTTCGCACAACTGTCCAGGAATATTTCGCAGCGTTATTCCATTTCTTCTCTCATAGCTTTTGGGGTTCTTCTCGTTCTGACGATCGTGATTCTTCATCAAGATTCAAGAATAGGAAAAATGGAAGAGAAATCGAAAACGGTAAGTCATGGATTTTTTGTTAATATATGTATGTCTTTATGTATTTATATATGCATGTATGTATGTATGCATTTACGTATGTATGTATTAATATGTGGATGTATGTACGTACGGATGGATGGATGGATGTAAGGATGTATGCATGAATCACTTACATATGTTCCTATGGAGCACACACACACACACACACACACACATAACATCACACACGTAATCACACACGAACACACAGGCGCACACACCTAAACATACATATATATACATATATATATATTTGTATATACAATATACATATATATATGTATATATAAATATACATATATATGAATATAATAGTGCGTGAACATATATAGATATATATATACAAACAAATATATGCGTGTGTGTATCTATCACTGTATCTCTCTGTCTATCTCTCTCTCTCTCTATTTACCTATATGTATATATGTATGTGTGTGCGTGTGTGTGTGTGTGTGTGTGTGTGTGTTTGTTTGTATATAAATATATTCTGTTACCCGTGTCAGTCATTTGACTGCGGCCATGCTAGAGCACTGCGTTTAGTAGGACAAATCGGCTTCAGGAATTATTTTTTGTAAGCCTATTGCTCATTCTATCGGTATCTCTAGCCGAACCGCTATGTAACGGGGACGTAAACACACCGACATCAGTTGAGAAGTGATAGTGGTGCGACAATCACAGACATAAAACATAGATACATACACACTATGTGTGCTATACACACACACACATACATCTATATATATATATACATATCATATATACATACACACATATAATAGTTATGTATGTATATACATACATATCTATCTATCAATGTATCTATCTATCGATCTATCTATATATATATATATATATGTGTGTATATATATATATATATGTGTGTGTGTGTGCATATATATATATATACATATACACACATCCCAAGGAAACACGAAGAAGAGTGGAATTGTACTCCTGTCCGATCGCTCTTTCACCAGACATAATCCTGGAGAGGGAAATAAATGCGTAATGAAAAAAATCTAATGGTGGGGTTCTAGCATGGCCATGCCCTGTGGCTGCAACGTTTAGCCCTATTAATATTAGTGTTAAGTATTATATCAAGATGTACACTTACACACACGCACAGAATCATACACATATAAACACACACACCCGCACACATAGGAATACGTACATATTTACACACATTTATCTATTTCTCTCCATCAGGAACGGAATTTAGGCATCATTTGAAGGCTAAAACAGTGCGAAGCGCATTGTGACCAGCGAGATGCAGCAACAACTGGTAGTTTGGTCTGTAACGGTGATACGGGGTTATATGTATACACGCACACACACACATACACACGTACATACACACACACCAGCACAGATGCCCACATATACCTTTAACGAACAATAATCATACAGATACGCACACGCTTATACACACATGTCACAGACAAACACGCACATTCACGTACTTAAGCGCACACACGCTCACAAGCACACGCACGCACATTACGCCCACACAACTCCAAAAACCCTCACACACACACGCATGTACAAATTCACAGAAACACCGATACATATACATACGCACAATATATGCCTACACGCGCACACACACATACACATAAGTATACACATATAGACACAGACACAAACACACACACGCACGCAAAACTCACAACCCCACGGATACACGTATATACACCCATATACGCTTACACACATACAAACTCACACGTACACGCACACACAACTACACTCACATACGAGACGCATGCACATAGAAACACACACACACAAATGAACCCACACATACGTCCCATACACACGGCACACAATTATACATACACGCACACAATTATACATACATGTATACTCGCATACGCACAGATATTCGCCACACACCCAAACGCTACGCATACACACACATGCACACACACATACATACACACACATTACATACGCCCAATTCCTTCTTCCTTGACCTTAACACTACTAACCCTACAACACGCAAAGATTAACAGCCACAACCACACACACACATACACACACACATGCACATACACATACACGTGTCATCATTGCACACATACACACATACACACACACGCACACGCAGACCTCCACACACTCTCTTATCCACACTTACACACACATTCCTCTTCCTCTACCACTATTCTGTCTTTGAAAGAACTTATCTTCACCCATTTTCTTCCGGTCATTCAAAATGTGGCCGCGTGTGTACAGTTGGCGATTTTTTCCTCTGTCTTCCCTCCTCTGGATCTTTCCTTCTTGTATGTTTCCGACGAAGAACTCCACCCGAAACGTTAAACCCTCCTTCTTTCCTTATTTCCTGAGCGTCCAATAATACTATCTTTGTTCCACGTCCTCGCGTCGTTGTACTTTTGTGCTGTCATGTTTGGATTAAATTTACCTATATATATATACATGTGTGTGTGTGTATATATATATATATATATATATATATGTAGAAATACATGTGTGTATATATGTGTGTGTGTGTGTGTGTGTGTGTGTGTCTGTGTGTCTGTGTGTGTGTCTGTGTACTAGCAGACATACCCGGCATTGCTGGGGATTCAAATGGCAAAGTTGGTATATAGTATATTCCAGTCATTTTGAAACAGGTGATATTGGAAAGTGCAACATTGACAACAAAACATTTGTAGAGTAAATGCTCGGATAATTCGACTAAGCAACATGCTATGCGTCCGTTTGGAGTGTTTCAGGCCCTAACCTGTCATACAAAATTGGATGTGGGGTTTGTGTGATTTTTGAACGCACCGAAAAACTGTCAGTGGGTATACTCTCCTTTGCAGCAGTGTGCGCTGTGTGTAACACGAACTATCATCGGAAATTTTGACACCTCACGTCGGGTTTGTTGTCCTACATCACTCATACAGTAAATTTGGAGGAACTGTGGTTGTTCATTCGCGGGTACCAGAGAACCAATAAGGCGATAGACTTGCCCTTGAACTTTGACGTCCGCGTAAATTCATGTTTATCTATCTTCTTAGATTCACCAAACGATGTCATTTGAAATGCTGAGTTGTATTGTCTGATATTGTTCAGAAAATCCTTTGACCGGATTGAAGCGCCTTCTAGAAAATTCCTAAGGGGTTGAGATGTTAGTGTTGGCAACGTTAACTGTCCGAATATGTAGTCATCTATTGCACTGTTTTAAGTTCTAAACAATAAAAAATACCCTGAAGTTCTATTTATATGATGCTATTTCTATTTTTTCCCAGAACCGTTTCATCTCCAAGAAATCTCTCGACGATAAACCTGATGACACACCAAGTAAGAACTAATTTTATGGCTAAAGTATTTTACCCATGTCTCCTTAACTAATGGTTTATAATTTCACCTACTTTGAATTAATTCCACATTACTATCCATATGTCCACAATAATATATACTAAGACACTTGCCTGAATTTATTTTAAACTATGTTCTACTTTACAAGAATTCCCTAAATATAATGTTATTCTAATATACTATGCCATTTATTGAGTGTATATGAGTATATATGCAGTGATACGTCGAGAATTGTTTCGGTCTGGGCGGTTCCAACGAGTGTGCTCTTCGCCGAGTGTCCGAGGCGGCCGGTATGTTCACTGTGAGCAAATTAGAGTGCTCAGAGCGAGCCCCACTGGCTTGTATACAAAAAGCATGGAATGCCCTCTTCATCTGAGAATCAAATGCCCGAGCTTAAGCACAAGCATACTTTCACTTACACATACACAGATACGCATGCTTACAAATACAGACGGTTTGCGTGAATATATGTACACATGCTTTTATGTGTATAATTTAGATTCATATTCATACGTCTGTATATGTATGTATGGCGTTTACGCGCATCCTTTTGTGTATGTTGATATACATATGTGGATTTTAATATAAATATGTATTGCAGTATTTATAACAGGTTTAATTTCTATGCATTAATTTGTACTGTCTTCATTAACGGCAATAGGTTTTTTCCTCGGTTTTTTCCTCGGATTTTATAATTTTTATAATTTTTATAAGTTTTTTTATATATATATACATATATTTTTGACCTTTTTGTTTATCGCTCGAAGATTGACCGTTTTTTTCTAAAGGGCCAATCAAACAAGTCCATTTCTTTTTAAAGGTGTAGCGTTTGTAAGAGTATAGATTGAATTAATATATATGTTCCATTCTAGCAAAAACTGTCTGATGAACGGCAACGAGAAACTCAGAGTAACAGATTTTGTTGAATTTTCTGCTGCTTAAAATAAAGCATATTACTCTACCACTGGTATTTGAGTACTCTTTTTTCCACCTTGTTTCACATTTATGTGTTTACTCCGGTATATATATATATATATATATATATATATATATATATATATATATATATATATATATATATATTCAACAATATAAGGAATGGTCATAATAGGACATTCGACTTACTAGAAAGCGCAGCCAAACTGAAACCGCTAAATACCCTAATATTTATTAATTAATGATTTTTTGGCTAATTTTGAAATTAAATCAGCAGTTTATATTTGCTGCTGAGAAGACAGCGCGATTGCGGTAGAATTTTGAAAATTTAGAGCATATGGACTGGAGGCTTCTTTACCATCGTCTCGTGGACATATACTCATCATAGGCTTCTCTGCTGACGAGGCACGCCAGATGTAAATATATTTAATTTAATTAATTTGTTTACAAAGTTTGCAGAAACTATGCATAGTCCAGAGATGAAAGGGGTAAACGTTTTTATTTACCTTTCTATTTCAGAATTACAACTAATTAAAGGTTTGAGTTTGGCTGCTCTTTCTAGTGAGTCGAATGTCGTATTATGGCCATTCCGTATATTGTTGAATGTATGGTATATAGTCTTTGACTATCTTTCCTTTGTCACTAGACCGCTGGTAGCAGAGAATTTTTTCTAGAATTTTTGCTACCCTTATATTTATTAATATATATATATATATATATATATATATATAAATATATGTAGAAATATGTGTGTATATATATATATATATATATATGTGTGTGTGTGTGTGTCTGTGTGTGTCTGTGTGTGTACTAGCAGACATACCCGGCATTGCTGGGGATTAAAATGGCAAAGTTGGTATATAATATATTCCAGTCATTTTGAAACAGGAGATATGGGAAAGTGCAACATTGACATCAAAACATTTGTCGAGTAAATGCTGGGCTAATTCGACTAAGCAACATGCTATGCGTCCGTTTGGAGTGTTTCAGGCCCTAACCTTTCATGCAAAATTGGAGGTGGGGTTTCTGTGATTTTTGAACACACCGAAAAGCTGTCAGTGGATATACTCTCCTTTGCAGCAGTGTGCGCTGTGTTTAACACGACCCATCATCGGAAATTTTGACACCTCAAGTCGGGTTTCTTGTCCTACATCACTCATAGAATACATTTGGAGTAACTGTCGTTGTTCATTCGCGGGTACAAGAGAACCAATGAGGGGATAGACTTGCCCTTGAACTTTGACGTCGTCGTAAATTCATGTTTATCTATCTTCTTAGTTTCACCAAACGATGTCATTTGAAATGCAGAGTTGTATTGTTTGGTATTGTTCAAGAAGCCGTTTGACTGGATGGAAGCGCCTTCTAGAAGATTCCTAAGGCGTTGAGATGGTAGTGTTGGCAATGATACCTGTCCGAATATGTTGTTATCTATTGCATTGTTTTAAGTTCTAAGCGATAATAAATACCCTGAAGTTCTATTTATATGATGCTATTTCTATTTTTTCACAGAACCGTGAAATCTCTAAGAAATCTCTCGACGATAAACCTGATGACACGCCAAGTAAGAACTAATTTTATGGCTAAAGTCTTTTACCCGTGACTCATTAACTAATGATTTATAATTTCACCAACTTTGAATTAGTTCCACATTACCATCTATATGTCCACAATAATATATACTAAGACATTTGCCTGAATTTATTTCGAAACATGTTCTACTTTACAATAATTTCCTAAATAAAATGTTACTTTAATATACTATGCCATTTATTGTGTGTATATGAGTACATATGCAGTGCTACGTCGAGAATTATTTCGGCCCGCAAGTATCCTCCGAGTGTACTCTTCGCTGAGTGTCCGAGGCGAACGGTACGTTCACCATGAAAAAATTGGAGTGCTCAGAGCGAGCCCCGCCGGCTTGCATACGATAAGTATGGAATGCCCTCTTCATCTGAGAATCAAATGCCCGAGCTGGCGCTTCACTGCGTTTATATCTACAATTCAGCATTCTGTCCACTCTTGTGCTTCCAATCATTCGTGAACATAGACCCGCAATAATGATGTTCCACTTTCCTACACAATGCGTATTTGTCAATCCTGCCTTGGGGTACCTTGCAGCCAACCCATTCAGTGCACGTTGTTGGTGACCATCAGACGAATCAGGTAGCAGCATGTCGTTTACAAATAACAGTCGACCGATCACGTAGAGATGAATTGGGATACCTCTACAACAATGGCTGCGCATATTCAACCACATCACAAAAAAGAATGTGAGAAGGGGCACTAACAATGCACACTTCAACTAAGTGAAACCTTCACGTTGAAAACTTTCGACTTTTACATAAATACAATCATTTGAACATCCATATAAGTTTTTTATGGCAACCTGTATTTGCCCATTAAACTCACCTTCCTGGTAAACCATCCACAACATGCCTCAGGGCACGTGATCATGTGCCTTTTCGTGGTTTACAGCGTATTCCTCTTGGAAATGCCTCAACGTTTGCTGGAAGATCTATCTTTGAACGACTATCTGGTCGGGTGTACTGCGTCCCTGACTGTAATCTTGGGCGCGACAATTTCCCTACATATCTTTCCCTGACATCTAGTGTAGACTTTTCTATAATTAGAACACACTCTTTGGTATCTGTTTGAAAAAATTGTGATTGTAACCCCATATTACAATTGCCTTTGTGTGTTTTCCACAGGTCCCATCCACCTAGCATACATGTGTCACTCAGAGAATACCATCTGTATTTAAGGTTTCTAAAATATCAAGCCGAACGTGCTTTTCACCAGCAGCTTTACCACTTTTAAGTGAGTTTAGCTCAAATAAGCGTTCAACCGAAGAAGAACCTGCCGAAAAAAATAATACAATCACGAATCCATTTCGAGGTCCAACTTCATTCAGGCGGGTCACTCTCAATCTGGATGCAAAAGTCTCCACATATTTGTTTCTGATCCCAGCATCCACAGCGGCTTCCAATTGTATTCTGTAGGTTGCACTGGACTTAACAATTTCTAGTGTTCGGCGGACTGTAGGAATTTTCAGGTTTTTGGACATTTAGGTAGTGACGAGTTGACAATTCCACCCCTTCCTTTTACCCGAACGTTCAGCAAAGAGTGAAAAATGACCGAAATCTATCAGAAAACTCTGTCACCATGTATCTCTATACCAGGCACCCTTATAAATATCCATGTCTTAAAATAATATCTATACCATAGAGGGGAGAGTGTGTATCCTGTAGAGAAGGCTGCTATGATCTCTCCATTAATTTCACTGACGACATTCCTTCCAATCAATCTTTCTCACGGTTATCAGTGCCAAGGTGTGCACTGAAGTCTCCTTGCAGGACAAATGACTTTACCACAAATATATCTAAAGCTGAGGTGAATTTGCTTAGGAAGGATTTGTATTTGACCTCGCTGTTTGCTGCATATACTTACAGCAGCCACAGTGGTCCTTCATATTCAGCCTTAGCTTCAAGAGGTGAACCCTCACACCTAGTAGGTTTCACTCCATAATACAATCCGAAAGCTGGGGATTGAGTGTATCCTAATCCCACCTGTGCAGACATTGTTGGAACCACAGTTGCGTAGTGGAGTTTCAAGCCTATATCCAAGTGTACGCTATCGGAGAAAGGAAATTTTGTAGAGGAGACACCGCTTATATCTTACAGGCAGATTATATCTAACAATTTTGACGTTTTAATTCTCAATTATTAAAGGTTGTTCCCTTCTTGATCTGCTTTGGTGTCCTGAGACCGTCAATTATGTGCTCCCACCCCACGCACCCCATATTTAGTTCCAGGCTTCTTGCTGGTTTCACCGGTATTGTGTGGTGTGTGCTATACATTTATCGAACGGACTCCTCTACTCGAGATCCGGATGCGATGTCTTTTAACTAAATCGACAAATGATTCGGTATGGTTGTTATTTTCATATTGTAGTTATGATGGCCTTATTTGCGCCGAGCTCCACACTGATATTTGTAATTGACCGATGAATATTCGTACCTGGCGAATATTTTATCATTATTCTATTGAGTTCTATCATTATTCTATTGAGAAGTATATATACTCATACCCAAGTTTACGTATCATACATCCGTTCCTAGCGGAGACCGATACACATTCTGATATTCTGAGATTTATCTCTCAAATCTTTGACATCAACGTCACCAACAGGCTCAACAGACAAATGTCTTTTTTCTTTCTTTACAATTTATTCTTATTATTTACATCTTTCGTTCTGACTTTCATTCATTCACTCGTTCTTTCTTAACTTCTATATTTCTCTCTTCTCCATCAATTCCTTCCCATCCAACAACCTACTTTGTAAATGATTCCCCAATTCTTTCTTTTAACCTACATTATTTCATTTTAATTTCACAGAACCCGGTCTCTGATCATTGTATACCCGGTGGGGCAGAACAACTTGTCCTCCTTATTCAAACCTTGTATATGACGGTTAGTATACTTTATATTTCTGACCTCTCATTCCCTTTTTGATTTCCTCTTGTTCTTTTTTTATACCTCTCATTCTCTCTTTTTGTTGACTCTCTTTCTCTCTCACCCCCTCTCTCACGCACACTCACACACACTCACCCTTTGTCGGGTTGTTCTCAAATCCTTTTATGATACGTCACGTTTCAAACGTCTATACCTGTAGACTATGCAGACACTACACAAGACTGCTTACTCCTTTGTAGGTATTTGGTCAAATCAGAATATTATATGTTGTCTACTACGGACCAAGTGAAAAGGATGTTGTCTAACCGCAGAATATAGATATCTCTACGTTAAATTACAGACAGGGGCTGGACTGAAAACCACCATGGCGATCAAGAATTTCAGGCTGACCAGCTTTGGATTGTAGATATCAAATACCGAGGCTGCTAACTGGTGATCAAATATACTGGCTACGGATGGTGGTATTGTACGTGAGTGACCAGAGCTGAAAGTGGTCACTTGACTATCATTAACTAGAGTGCCCAATGATCGTAGGTGTGGACTAAATTGAATAGAGTCTATTTGAATTGATGACAGTGACTATAAACGATTAATGAATGAAAGCACAATGTAGAATGAGGACTGGACAAGCCACATACTGTAACTGATGGAAAAAGCTGAGGACTTTATTCATTAAGTAAAATATAGAGAGACTAAATATTAGTGAGAGAACACAACAGAGTACAGAATGCACTTCTATTCTTCTCCGCCTCACCGAAATCGTCCTATCGCTAAAACCTTGCTCTTTTCATGCACAACAACACTTCATTAATTATCCAGTATATCCTTGTAAGGTAATTCCGAAACTTGCGATTCAAAACTGCTGCTAAAAACCGCTTCCCCAATCAACCTAACATTCCTTTAAAATGCTCTGAATCTACTCTCTATAAACCCTACACGTATCCTTTATCGGTCGTCCACTCCACCGTCCATTCATCTTAAGCACTACGCCATCACTGAACCTCACAATTTTTCCTCCCACCTCGTTTCTGTGTATTGCATGAAAAAAAGTCTGTGTGATCATAACGTCTATGTAAGCCTGATTCGTCCGAGTCTAAACGAGAGGTTTAGCCACCGACTCTCGTATGATCGACTAAACAACATTTCATCGACGGTTACCCACCACTTCTCTGCATCTCGTCGTCTCCCCTATTGTCCTACTCAAACCACCAACAATTTCCACCATCCAAAATATCCCCGTTCACACGTGAACATCTTTTCCATTTCGGATAAACACGAGTGCATGCGTTATAAAATATCTTTCTTTTTCTCCATCAATATATATAATTGGATTTGCATGAAACAAGCGTACCGCATTATATCTGGAGATCATTGATGCTTCTTAGTACTATATATATATATATATATATATATATATATATATATATATATATATATATATATATTTATATTTATATATATGTACATATGATGACAAGGCAAATGCACAGCTACGTTCTCAAGCATTCAGCAACACACAGCTTACACTTACATAAACACTAACATATATACACCACAATTCGTTCACACACGACTAAACATGACTCCTTTTAAGGGTCAATTTGTAATGAATATTTCCGTTATTTCATATATAATTTTGCTTAACATCTTTTTTACTTGATTTATTCTTACAAATTCTAGGTGTGGCTGGTGGACAACTTTATAGCCATACTGGTGGCGGAAGTAATCTCTTGTGTCTACCTAACGACCCCATTTGGGCCAATTATACGACAGGAGATACAAAAAGTGCTTACATTTATGGCAGTGAATATCAACTGGAAGTATACCCAACTAATAAATTCTTTTCTTTTCTAACGCTGAATCAATTTATGATCATAACGTTCCGTGCGCTGTCTGTTTGACACGACAACCTGCTGTTCTTATGATGTTACCAGCCAGGACAAAGTGTTACGCTGGTTGGACAGCTGAGTATTCAGGATATTTGATGTCCAGTCATTACGGGCATAAAGGCAAACTTGAATATGTGTGTGTGGACTATGCACCAGAAGCTGATCCAGCGGGTTACAGAAACGAAAACGGAGCTCTACTGTATTTCGTTCAAGCTGCTTGTGGTTCATTGCCATGTCCACCGTATGTCAATGTTCGAGAATTAACCTGCATTGTGTGCAGTAAATATTGAATAGAAATTTACATTCGTTTCTATATGAAAATTTATGTCGGCGAATCATAAAATATAATATAATAGAGCAACATATACGTTTCTTGTAATTGTGTTTCGCAGTATTTTATCCGACTAATATATGTCGTTAAATAAATTGCTGCTACAAGTTTTCAGAAAATATTCAAAACGAAACAACAGAGACGTCATAGAATGTGACAAATAGCTTAACAGAACGATGTAATCCTCAGGGAATGATTCTAGAATACATTGTATGAGGTTCAGTTTATTAAATTTAAATTTTGAAATATAATGATGATTCGTTTAAATGTGTGTTGTATTCCGTCTTAAAATGAAAACAATCCCCAAATGAAACACCTCCGTACAAATATATCACCCTTTCATGATCAATCTTCAAAAAACACGATAAAAGCTTATAACTAACATCACTAAATCATGATGGGTTAGTAAAAAACAACTCCCAAACGTATCATTGTAACTACAATCGATGCGATGAAAGCTCTGCAATCCAATCACGGATATTACCAAATAAAGGATATTTGATATCCACTGAAGAAATACCACAAAATGTTAACTACCTAACTACTTGTCAGGTGTTTCACGAAACTCTTTCGACAAGGGTACAAGTACACGTCCCACGATTAACTATTTTCAACCTACATTCAAATATTCCCACTCTTCTACAAAAATCACACACACACACAACCTCGCGTCACATTACACACGCAGCCTCTCATCGTTCCCTGAAAACTGATGTGCCAAAATAAAATATGAAACCACCAAGAAATATGAGTACACTTCAGGAACAGCCTCAACCGAATCTACAGCAACACCACAAAACATCAAGTTCAACAAATTATCTCCGTCTGTAACATAAAACTATCAAACTCGCAGAAGAGGAACTTGCTTCGAGATACATGCATACAATAACTGTAACACACATAAACGACTTAGTAAAGAAAGGAACACCACTTATAAAATATACATTAGGTGGAATCAGTGCAACATGTTGAGTCTTTCACACTCTACCCAGCATGATTGCTCCTTGTATATGGGAGTTTGTAGAATGGCTGCCACATAAACGAAGGTATCCGTGGAAAGAGGGATCTGTGGGTGGCAGCACGTTTTTTGTCCGATTAATTGCGTGCCATAAGAATGCTCGATTGTGAAAAAGCTAGAGAAAAAGAATAATAATTAAGTAATATGAACGCACGAAATGCAAATTGACAAATGAATATATGGAAACATTCAACATGGCGTTTCCAGTAAACAGTATTAGCGCTCAGTATTAGGCATAAGCAATTTTTAGGTTCGTTAAAATGTGCTAATGGCATATTTCAAACTCTAAAAGCAAATTCAGTGCAGAAAGCGGCAAAAACAGCATATCAGTCCAGTGCTGCTCCCTATCGAGTTTCAGTTCAACCGTCATCAAAAGAAAATACCGAAGTGGGGAATATCTGGACAAACTTAAAGCCATAGCTTTAACTTAAACATAGTCAACAACAACGAGTAAGTGACGCCATTAGAGCGCCAGGCTGGAGTCTGTCGTGAGTTACCTCCCTTCGGTATTTCTCTTTCATAAATTCTTCGCTAGAGGAGTTGACTTCAACCTTGTGCCCCAACAGTAACTGCGGTCGCTCGTGAGTGCCCGCATTTCCCCCGCATATTTGTGTGCGTGTGTGTGCGTGTGTCAATGTGTGTGTGTATGTTTGTGTCTGTGTGTGTATGTTAGTGTGTGTGTGTGTGTCAGTTTGTGTGTGTGTGTGTTTGTATATGTGTGTGTGTGTGTTTGTATGTGTGTGTGCGCCAGTGTGCGTGTATGTATTTGTTGGATAACTATCCGGAGATAAAATATTCCCTATCAACGAAATCTGCAGTATTTCATGAACAACTGATGAAATTTTTCAGAAAACTTTTCAAAAATTTTGATCAAAATTTCAAAAAAGTTTTTTAAATTTTGATGAAAATTTTCAAAAAAGTTTTTTAAAATTTTGATCAAAATTTTCAAAAAACTTTCCATAATTTTGATCAAAATTTTCAAAAAAGTTTTTTAAATTTTTGATGAAGAGCTAGTAGAAACGTTAGCACGCCGGGCGAAATGCTTAGTGGTATTTCGTCTGCGGTTACGTTCTGTGTTCAAATTCCGCTGAGGTCGACTTTGCCTTTCATCATTTCGCGGTCGATAAATTAAGTACCAGTGAAACACTCGGGTTGATATAATCGACTTAATCCGCTTGTCTGTCCTTGTTTGTCCTCTGTGTGTTTAGCCCCTTGTGGGTAGTAAAGAAATAGATAGATTTTAAAGCAATCTTACATGGACCCCCAACTATCAAATTAACTACAGTTGGGAACCACTGATTTGGGCACTTGTAAATCCAATATTAAAATTGACTTCGATATGAATCGAATCTTCGTTATATCTCAGAGGCAATATGTCTGAAAATAAAAAGAATAAAAAAATTGAAAAAAAACAAAGAACGGAGAAATGACTGCAAAAAAAGAATTGTTTGGATTGGGCAGACGTCGGAGGTAAACACAGCCACCACCAGCAAAACCATGACCGCCACCACAACCATTACCAGCACCAACACTACTACCACCACTACCATGACCACCACCACAACTACAACCATTGCCACCACCACCACCATTACTATCTCAAAGAACAACACCACCACCACCAACATCAACAACAAAAGCCTTCATTGTATTGCCGAAGGTAAAAGAGAAGACATGTCAGCAATATCAAAGTCCCCCACCCCACCCCCGACCCCCAGCACCAGAGATTGAGGTTTACGAAAGATCCTGTATTAAAATCTAAGTGGAAACCCTTCTTCTTCCCGACATGTTGCTGCTATTTCAAAATGCCTCGGCCAGACTCACGCAAACAACGCCGGGTTCCTAATTCTAGAGAGAATCGGTCGTATTTAATGTATTTCGTTGTGTTGGTTGTTGTTGACGTTGTTGTTGTTGTTGTTATTGTTGTTGTTGTTGCTATTGTTGTTGTTATTATTGTTGTTAATGTTGTTGTTGTCCAGCCCTCACGAAAGCCTAATCGAACAGGTCTATGATCTAAGACATCCAGTCGTGACCAACCCATCTTTTATTCAGTGACGTTTATATAAAAATAACAGCCAAAAGATTTGTTGGTTGGTTGGTTGTTGGCTGGTTTGTCGGTTGGTAACTGGTTGGCTGGTTTGTCGGTTGGTTGCTAGTTGTCTGGTTTGTCGGTTGGTTGTTGGTTGTTAGTTGGCTGGTTTGTCGGTTGATGGTGGATCGATTGGTCATGACAGGTTTGTTGGTTGGTTGCTGGTTGGCTGGTTGGTCGGTGGGTCACCTGGTTGGCTGGTTTGTCGGTTGGTTGCTGGTTGGCTGTTTGGTCGGTGGGTCACCTGGTTGGCTGGTTTGTCGGTTGGTTGCTGGTTGGCTGTTTGGTCGGTGGGTCACCTGGTTGGCTGGTTTGTCGGTTGGTTGCTGGTTGGCTGTTTGGTCGGTGGGTCACCTGGTTGGCTGGTTTGTCGGTTGGTTGCTGGTTGGCTGTTTGGTCGGTGGGTCACCTGGTTGGCTGGTTTGTCGGTTGGTTGCTGGTTGGCTGTTTGGTCGGTGGGTCACCTGGTTGGCTGGTTTGTCGGTTGGTTGCTGGTTGGCTGTTTGGTCGGTGGGTCACCTGGTTGGCTGGTTTGTTGGTTGGTTGCTGGTTGGCTGGTTGGTCGGTGGGTCACCTGGTTGGCTGGTTTGTCGGTTGGTTGCTGGTTGGCTGTTTGGTCGGTGGGTCACCTGGTTGGCTGGTTTGTCGGTTGGTTGCTGGTTGGCTGTTTGGTCGGTGGGTCACCTGGTTGGCTGGTTTGTTGGTTGGTTGCTGGTTGGCTGGTTGGTCGGTGTGGTCACCTGGTTGGCTGGTTGTCGGTTGGTTGCTGGTTGGCTGTTTGGTCGGTGGGTCACCTGGTTGGCTGGTTTGTCGGTTGGTTGCTGGTTGGCTGTTTGGTCGGTGGGTCACCTGGTTGGCTGGTTTGGTTGGTTGCTGGTTGGCTGTTTGGTCGGTGGGTCACCTGGTTGGCTGGTTTGTCGGTTGTTGCTGGTTGGCTGTTTGGTCGGTGGGTCACCTGGTTGGCTGGTTTGTCGGTTGGTTGCTGGTGGCTGTTTGGTCGGTGGGTCACCTGGTTGGCTGGTTTGTCGGTTGGTTGCTGGTTGGCTGTGGGTCGGTGGGTCACCTGGTTGGCTGGTTTGTCGGTCGGTTGCTGGTTGGCTGTTTGGTCGGTGGGTCACCTGGTTGGCTGGTTTGTTGGTTGGTTGCTGGTTGGCTGGTTGGTCGGTGGGTCACCTGGTTGGCTGGTTTGTCGGTTGGTTGCTGGTTGGCTGTTTGGTCGGTGGGTCACCTGGTTGGCTGGTTTGTCGGTTGGTTGCTGGTTGGCTGGTTGGTCGGTGGGTCACCAGGTTGGCTGGTTTGTCGGTTGGTTGCTGGTTGGCTGGTTGGTCGGTGGGTCACCTGGTTGGCTGGTTTGTCGGTTGGTTGTTGGTTGGCTGGTTGGTCGGTGGGTCACCTGGTTGGCTGGTTTGTCGGTTGGTTGCTGGTTGGCTGGTTGGTCGGTGGGTCACCTGGTTGGCTGGTTTGTCGGTTGGTTGCGGGCTGGCTGGTTGGTCGGTGGGTCACCTGGTTGGCTGGTTTGACGGTTGGTGGTGGATCGATTGGTCATGACTGGTTTGTTGGTTGGTTGCTGGTTGGCTGGTTGGTCGGTGGGTCACCAGGTTGGCTGGTTTGTCGGTTGGTTGCTGGTTGGCTGGTTGGTCGGTGGGTCACCTGGTTGGCTGGTTTGTCGGTTGGTTGCGGGCTGGCTGGTTGGTCGGTGGGTCACCTGGTTGGCTGGTTTGACGGTTGGTGGTGGATCGATTGGTCATGACTGGTTTGTTGGTTGGTTGCTGGTTGGCTGGTTGGTCGGTGGGTCACCAGGTTGGCTGGTTTGTCGGTTGTTTGCTGGCTGGCTGGTTGGTCGGTGGGTCACCTGGTTGGCTGGTTTGTCGGTTGGCTGCTGGTTGGCTGGTTGGTCTGTGGGTCACCTGGTTGGCTGGTTTGTCGGTTGTTTGCTGGCTGGATGGTTGGTCGGTGGGTCACCTAGTTGGCTGGTTTGTCGGTTGGTTGCTGGTTGGCTGGTTGGTCTGTGGGTCACCAGGTTGGCTGGTTTGTCGGTTGGTTGCGGGCTGGCTGGTTGGTCTGTGGGTCACCAGGTTGGCTGGTTTGTCGGTTGGTTGCTGGCTGGCTGGTTGGTCTGTGGGTCACCAGGTTGGCTGGTTTGTCGGTTGGTTGCTGGCGGGCTGGTTGGTCTGTGGGTCACCTAGTTGGCTGGTTTGTCGGTTGGTTGCTGGCTGGCTGGTTGGTCTGTGGGTCACCAGGTTGGCTGGTTTGTCGGTTGGTTGCGGGCTGGCTGGTTGGTCTGTGGGTCACCAGGTTGGCTGGTTTGTCGGTTGGTTGCTGGCTGGCTGGTTGGTCTGTGGGTCACCAGGTTGGCTGGTTTGTCGGTTGGTTGCGGGCTGGCTGGTTGGTCGGTGGGTCACCTAGTTGGCTGGTTTGACGGTTGGTGGTGGATCGATTGGTCAAGACTGGTTTTTTGGTTGGTTGCTGGTTGGCTGGTTGGTCGGTGGGTCACCAGGTTGGCTGGTTTGTCGGTTGGTTGCTTGTTGGCTGGTTGGTCGGCGGGTCACATGGTTGGCTGGTTTGTCGGTTGGTTGCGGGCTGGCTGGTTGGTCGGTGGGACACCTGGTTGGCTGGTTTGTTGGTTGGTTGCTGGTTGGCTGGTTGGTCGGTGGGTCACCTGGTTGGCTGGTTTGTCGGTTGGTTGCTGGTTGGCTGCTTGGTCGGTGGGTCACCTGGTTGGCTGGTTTGTCGGTTGGTGTTGGATCGATTTGACATGACTGGTTTGTTGGTTGGTTGCTGGTTGGCTGGTTGGTCGGTGGGTCACCAGGTTGGCTGGTTTGTTAGTTGGTTGCTGGTTGGCTGGTTGGTCGGTGGGTCACCAGGTTGGCTGGTTTGTCGGTTGGTTGCTGGCTGGCTGGTTGGTCGGTGGGTCACCTGGTTGGCTGGTTTGTCGGTTGGTTGCTGGTTGGCTGGATGGTCGGTGGGTCACCTGGTTGGCTGGTTTGTCGGTTGGTGGTGGATCGATTTGTCATGACTGGTTTGTTGGTTGTTTGCTGGCTGTCTGGTTGATCGGTGGGTCACCTGTTTGGCTGGTTTGTCGGTTGGTAGTGGATCGATTGTTCATGACTGGTTTGTTGGTTGGTTGCTGGTTGGCTGGTTGGTCGGTGGGTCACCTGGTTGGCTGGTTTGTCGGTTGGTTGCTGGTTGCTGGTTGGTCGGTGGGTCACCTGGTTGGCTGGTTTGTCGGATGGTAATGGATCGATTTGTCATGACTGGTTTGTTGGTTGGTTGCTGGCTGGCTGGTTGGTCGGTGGGTCACCTGGTTGGCTGGTTTGTCGGTTGGTAGTGGATCGATTGTTCATGACTGGTTTGTTGGTTGGTTGCTGGTTGGCTGGTTGGTCGGTGGGTCACCTGGTTGGCTGGTTTGTCGGTGGGTGGTGGATCGATTTGTCATGACTGGTTTGTTGGCTGGTTGCTGGCTGGCTGGTTGGTCGGTGGGACACCTGGTTGGCTGGATGTCGGTTGGTAGTGGATCGGTTGGTCATGACTGGTCTGTTGGTTGGTTGCTGTTTGGCTGGTTGGTCGGTGGGTCACCAGGTTGGCTGGTTTGTCGGTTGGTGGTGGATCGATTTGTCATGACTGGTTTGATGGTTGGTTGCTGGCTGGCTGGTTGGTCGGTGGGTCACCTGTTTGGCTGGTATGTCGGTTGGTAGTGGATCGATTGTTCATGACTGGTTTGTTGGTTGGTTGCTGGTTGGCTGATTGGTCGGTGGGTCACCTGGTTGGCTGGTTTGTCGGTTGGTTGCTGGTTGGCTGGTTGGTCGGTGGGTCACCTGGTTGGCTGGTTTGTCGGATGGTGGTGGATCGATTTGTCATGATTGGTTTGTTGGTTGGTTGCTGGCTGGCTGGTTGGTCGGTGGGTCACTTGGTTGGCTGGTTTGTCGGTTGGTAGTGGATCGATTGTTCATGACTGGTTTGTTGGTTGGTTGCTGGTTGGCTGGTTGGTCGGTGGGTCACCTGGTTGGCTGGTTTGTCGGTTGTTTGCTGGTTGGCTGGTTGGTCGGTGGGTCACCTGGTTGGCTGGTTTGTCGGTTGGTGGTGGATCGATTTGTGATGACTGGTTTGTTGGCTGGTTGCTGGCTGGCTGGTTGGTCGGTGGGACACCTGGTTGGTTGGTTTGTCGGTTGGTAGTGGATCGGTTGGTCACGTCTGGTTTGTTGGTTGGTTGCTGGTTGGCTGGTTGGTCGGTGGGTCACCAGGTTGGCTGGTTTGTCGGTTGGTGGTGGATCGATTTGTCATGACTGGTTTTTTGGTTGGTTGCTGGCTAGCTGGTTGGTCGGTGGGTCACCTGTTTGGCTGGTATGTCGGTTGGTAGTGGATCGATTGTTCATGACTGGTTTGTTGGTTGGTTGCTGGTTGGCTGATTGGTCAGTGGGTCGCCTGGTTGGCTGGTTTGTCGGTTGGTTGCTGGTTGGCTGGTTGGTCGGTGGGTCACCTGGTTGGCTGCTTTGTCGGATGGTGGTGGATCGATTTGTCATGACTGGTTTGTTGGTTGGTTGCTGGCTGGCTGGTTGGTCGGTGGGTCACCTGGGTTGGCTGGTTGTTGTCTGTTGGTAGTGGATCGATTGTTCATGACTGGTTTGTGGGTGGTCGCTGGTTGGCTGGTTTGGTGGGTGGGGGTCACCTGGTTGGCTGTTGTCGGTTGGTTGCTGGTTGGCTGGTTGGTCAGTGGGTCACCTGGTTGGCTGGTTTGTCGGATGGTGGTGGATCGATTTGTCATGACTGGTTTGTTGGTTGGTTGCTGGCTGGCTGGTTGGTCGGTGGGTCACCTGGTTGGCTGGTTTGTCGGTTGGTAGTGGATCGATTGTTCATGACTGGTTTGTTGGTTGGTTGCTGGTTGGCTGGTTTGGTCGGTGGGTCACCTGGTTGGCTGGTTTGTCGGTTGGTTGCTGGTTGGCTGGTTGGTCGGTGGGTCACCTGGTTGGCTGGTTTGTCGGATGGTGGTGGATCGATTTGTCATGACTGGTTTGTTGGTTGGTTGCTGGCTGGCTGGTTGGTCGGTGGGTCACCTGGTTGGCTGGTTTGTCGGTTGGTAGTGGATCGATTGTTCATGACTGGTTTGTTGGTTGGTTGCTGGTTGGCTGGTTGGTCGGTGGGTCACCTGGTTGGCTGGTTTGTCGGTTGGTTGTTGGTTGGCTGGTTTGTCGGTTGGTAACTGGTTGGCTGGTTTGTCGGTTGGTTGCTAGTTGGCTGGTTTGTCGGTTGGTTGTTGGTTGGCTGGTTGGTCGGTGGGTCACCTGGTTGGCTGGTTTGTCGGTTGGTTGCCGGTTGGCTGGTTGGTCGGTGGGTCACCTTGTTGGCTGGTTTGTCGGTTGGTGGTGGATCGATTGGTCATGACTGGTTTGTTGGTTGGTTGCTGGTTGGCTGGTTGGTCGGTGGGTCACCAGGTTGGCTGGTTTGTCGGTTGGTTGCTGGTTGGCTGGTTGGTCGGTGGGTCACCTGGTTGGCTGGTTAGTCGGTTGGTGGCGGGCTGGCTGGTTGGTAGGTGGGTCACCTGGTTGGTGGTTTGACGGTTGGGGTGGATCGATTGGTCATGACTGGTTTGTTGGTTGGTTGCTGGTTGGCTGGTTGGTCGGTCAGCAGGTCACCAGGTGGCATGGTTGTTGGTTTGTCGGTGGTGCTGGTTGGCTGGTGGGTCGGTGGGTCACCTGGTTGGCTGGTGTCGGTTGGTTTGCTGGTTGGCTGGTTGGTCGGTGGGTCACCGGTTTGGGGTTTGACGGTTGGTGGTGGATCGATTGGTCATGACTGGTTTGTTGGTTGTTGCTGGTGGCTGGTTGGTCGGGTGGGTCACCAGGTTGGCTGGTTTTTGTCGGTGGTTTGCTGGCTGGCTGGTTGGTCGGTGGCTCACCTAGTTGGCTGTTTGTCGGTTGTGATTGCTGGTGGCTGGTGGTCTGTGGGTCACCTGGTTGGCTGGTTTATCGGTTGTTTGCTGGCTGGCTGGTTGGTCGTTGGGTCACCTAGTTGGCTGGTTTGTCGGTTGGTTGCGGGCTGGTTGGTTGGTCGGTGGGTTGGCTGGTTTGACGGTTGGTGGTGGATCGATTGGTCATGACTGGTTTGTTGGTTGGTTGCTGGCTGGCTGGTTGGTCGGTGGGTCACCTGGTTGGCTGGTTTGTCGGTTGGTAGTGGATCGATTGTTCATGACTGGTTTGTTGGTTGGTTGCTTGTTGGCTGGTTGGTCGGTGGGTCACCTGGTTGGCTGGTTTGTCGGTTGGTTGCTGGTTGGCTGGTTGGTCGGTGGGTCACCTGGTTGGCTGGTTTGTCGGTTGGTGGTGGATCGATTTGTCATGAGTGTTTTGTTGCCTGGTTGCTGGCTGGCTAGTTGGTCGGTGTGACACCTGGTTGGCTGGTTTGTCGGTTGGTAGTGGATCGGTTGGTCATGACTGGTTTGTTGGTTGGTTGCTGGTTGGCTGGTTGGTCGGTGGGTCACCAGGTTGGCTGGTTTGTCGGTTGGTGGTGGATCGATTTGTCATGACTGGTTTGTTGGTTGGTTGCTGGCTGGCTGGTTGGTCGGTGGGTCACCTGTTTGGCTGGTATGTCGGTTGGTAGTGGATCCATTGTTCATGACTGTTTGTGTTGGTTGCTGGTTGGCTGATGGTCGGGGGGTCACCTGGTTGGCTGGTTGTCGGTTGGTTGCTGGGTGGCTGGTTGGTCGGTGGGTCACTGGTTGGCTGGTTTTGTCGGATGGTGGTGGTGGATCGATTTGTCATGACTGGTTTGTTGGTTGGTTGCTGGCTGGCTGGTTGGTCGGTGGGTCACCTGGTTGGCTGGTTTGTCGGTTGGAGTGGATCGATTGTTCATGACTGTGTTGGTTGGTTGCTGGTTGGCTGGTTGGCGGTGGGTCACCTGGTTGGCTGGTTTGTCGGTTGGGTTGCTGGTGGCTGGTTGGTCGGGGGGTGGGTCACCTGGTTGGCTGGTTTGTCGGTTGGTGGTGGATCGATTTGTCATGACTGGTTTGTTGGCTGGTTGCTGACTGGCTGGTTGGTCGGTGGGACACCTGGTTGGCTGGTTTGTCGGTTGGTAGTGGATCGGTTGGTCATGACTGTTTTGTTGGTTGGTTGCTGGTTGGCTGGTTGGTCGGTTGGTCACCAGGTTGGTTGGTTGCTGGTTGGCTGATTGGTCGGTGGGTCACCTGGTTGGCTGGTTTGTCGGTTGGTTGCTGGTTGGCTGGTTGGTCGGTGGGTCACCTGGTTGGCTGGTTTGTCGGATGGTGGTGGATCGATTTGTCATGACTGGTTTGTTGGTTGGTTGCTGGCTGGCTGGTTGGTCGGTGGGTCACCTGGTTGGCTGGTTTGTCGGTTGGTAGTGGATCGATTGTTCATGACTGGTTTGTTGGTTGGTTGCTGGTTGGCTGGTTGGTCGGTGGGTCACCTGGTTGGCTGGTTTGTCGGTTGGTTGCTGGTTGGCTGGTTGGTCGGTCGGTCACCTGGTTGGCTGGTTTGTCGGTTGGTGGTGGATCGATTTGTCATGACTGGTTTGTTGCCTGGTTGCTGTCCGGCTGGTTGCTCGGTGGGACACCTGGTTGGCTGGTTTGTCGGTTGGTAGTGGATCGGTTGGTCATGACTGGTTTGTTGGTTGGTTGCTGGTTGGCTGGTTGGTCGGTGGGTCACCAGGTTGGCTGGTTTGTCGGTTGGTGGTGGATCGATTAGTCATGACTGGTTTGTTTGTTGGTTGCTGGCTGGCTGGTTGGTCGGTGGGTCACCTGTTTGGCTGGTATGTCGGTTGGTAGTGGATCGATTGTTCATGACTGGTTTCTTGGTTGGTTGCTGGTTGGCTGATTGGTCGGTGGGTCACCTGGTTGGCTGGTTTGTCGGTTGGTTGCTGGTTGGCTGGTTGGTCCGTGGGTCACCTGGTTGGCTGGTTTGACGGTTGGTGGTGGATCGATTGGTCATGACTGGTTTGTTGGTTGGTTGCTGGTTGGCTGGTTGGTCGGTGGGTCACCAGGTTGGCTGGTTTGTCGGTGGTTTGCTGGCTGGCTGGTTGGTCGGTGGGTCACCTAGTTGGCTGGTTTGTCGGTTGATTGCTGGTTGGCTGGTTGGTCTGTGGGTCACCTGGTTGGCTGGTTTGTCGGTTGTTTGCTGGCTGGCTGGTTGGTCGGTGGGTCACCTAGTTGGCTGGTTTGTCGGTTGGTTGCTGGTTGGCTGGTTGATCTGTCGGTCAACAGGTTGGCTGGTTTGTCGGTTGGTTGCGGGCTGGCTGGTTGGTCGGTGGGTCACCTGGTTGGTTGGTTTGACGGTTGGTGGTGGATCGATTGGTCATGACTGGTTTGTTGGTTGGTTGCTGGTTGGCTGGTTGGTCGGTGGGTCACCAGGTTGGCTGGTTTGTCGGTTGGTTGCTGGTTGGCTGGTTGGTCGGCGGGTCACATGGTTGGCTGGTTTGTCGGTTGGTTGCGGGCTGGCTGGTTGGTCGGTGGGCACCTGGTTGGCTGGTTTGCCGGTTGGTTGCTGGTTGGCTGGTTGGTCGGTGGGTCAGCTGGTTGGCTGGTTTGTTGGTTGGTTGCTGGTTGGCTGGTTAGTCGGTGGGTCACCTGGTTGGCTGCTTTGTCGGTTGGTTGCTGGTTGGCTGGTTGGTCGGTGGGTCACCTGGTTGGCTGGTTTGTCGGTTGGTGGTGGATCGATTTGTCATGAGTGGTTTGTTGGCTGGTTGCTGGCTGGCCGGTTGGTCGGTGGGTCACCTGTTTGGCTGGTATGTCGGTTGATAGTGGATCGATTGTTCATGACTGGTTTGTTGGTTGGTTGCTGGTTGGCTGATTGTTCGGTGGGTCACCTGGTTGGCTGGATTGTCGGTTGGTTGCTGGTTGGCTGGTTGGTCAGTGGGTCACCTGGTTGGCTGGTTTGTCGGATGCTGGTGGATCGATTTGTCATGACTGGTTTGTTGGTTGGTTGCTGGCTGGCTGGTTGGTCGGTGGGTCACCGGTTGCTGGTGGCGGTTGGTTGGTGGTAGGGATCGATTGTTCATGACTGGTTGTTGGTTGGTTGCTGTTGGCTGGTTTGGTCGGTGGGTCACCTGGTTGGCAGTTTGTCGGTGGTTGCTGGTTGGCTGGTGGTCGGTGGGTCACCTGGTTGGCTGGTTGTCGGTGTGGTGGGGATCGATTTGTCATGACTGGTTTGTTGCCTGGTTGCTGGCTGGCTGGTTGGTCGGTGGGACACCTGGTTGGCTGGTTTGTCGGTTGGTAGTGGATCGGTTGGTCATGACTGGTTTGTTGGTTGGTTGCTGGTTGGCTGGTTGGTCGGTGGGTCACCAGGTTGGCTGGTTTGTCGGTTGGTGGTGGATCGATTTGTCATGACTGGTTTGTTGGTTGGTTGCTGGCTGGCTGGTTGGTCGGTGGGTCACCTGTTTGGCTGGTATGTCGGTTGGTAGTGGATCGATTGTTCATGACTGGTTTGTTGGTTGGTTGCTGGTTGGCTGATTGGTCGGTGGGTCACCTGGTTGGCTGGTTTGTCGGTTGGTTGCTTGTTGGCTGGTTGGTCGGTGGGTCACCTGGTTGGCTGGTTTGTCGGATGGTGGTGGATCGATTTGTAATGACTGGTTTGTTGGTTGGTGCTGGCTGGCTGGTGGGTCGGTGGGTCACCTGGTTGGCTGGTGTCGGTGTGGTAGTGGATCGATTGTTTAATGACTGGGTTGTTGGTTGGTGCTGGTTGGCTGGTTGGTCGGTGGGTCACCGTTGGCTGGTTTGTCGGTTGGTTGCTGGTTGGCTGGTTGGTCGGTGGGTCACCTGGTTGGCTGGTTTGTCGGTGGTGGTGGATGGATCGATTGTCATGACTGGTTTGTTGCCTGGTTGCTGCTGGCTGGTTGTCTTGGGACACCTGGTTGGCTGGTTTGTCGGTTGGTAGTGGATCGGTTGGTCATGACTGGTTTGTTGGTTGGTTGCTGGTTGGCTGGTTGGTCGGTGGGTCACCAGGTTGGCTGGTTTGTCGGGTTGGTGGTGGATCGATTTGTCATGACTGGTTTTGTTGGGGTTGCTGGTGGCTGGTTGGTCGGTGGGTCACCTGTTGGCTGTATGTCGGTTGGTAGTGGATCGATTGTTCATGACTGATTTGTTGGTTGGTTGCTGGTTGGCTGATTGGTCGGTGGGTCACCTGGTTGGCTGGTTTGTCGGTTGGTTGCTGGTTGGCTGGTTGGTCGGTGGGTCACCTGGTTGGCTGGTTTGTCGGTTGGTGGTGGATCGATTTGTCATGACTGGTTTGTTGGCTGGTTGCTGGCTGGCTGGTTGGTCGGTGGGACACCTGGTTGGCTGGTTTTTCGGTTGGTAGTGGATCGGTTGGTCATGACTGGTTTGTTGGTTAGTTGCTGGTTTGCTGGTTGGTCGGTGGGTCACCAGGTTGGCTGGTATGTCGGTTGGTGTGGATCGATTGTTCATGAATGGTTTGTTGGTTTGGTGCTGGTTGGCTG
>NC_043014.1:5417931-5452931 GCF_006345805.1 Octopus sinensis
GCAAGTCTATTACGTAAACTATTTTTTTAAAATGTATTTTAACTTCCGTGCTCGTTTGTTCATCTGAAGGCACCTTCACATCCGAACGAACATTAGCGAGCAAGTATAAATTCAAAATCAAATAAGTTATCATTTATCTTTAAAAAATAATGATAAAATGGCCAACGAACATAATCCAAATATGAAAAATATATATAAAAAGTCAGTGTACAGTAAGTAAATATTTGCTAGAAAGAAGAATGAAATTGCAAAACCACGTATCTCTCAATATATGTAAACACGCACGAAGAATGGTGCAAATACATTCAGAATTTTCAATTTATGTTTGTTCGACATTGTTTGATTGCGGAAGTCGCGGGTCTTCAATTGAAAAAAGGTACACGGAAAAGGTAAATATATTTTTAAAAGTTGGCTACGTAGAAAGCGAAATGATGATTGATTCTGGGATATCTACCCACCTGTTTGTAGATTACAAACTGGAAGAATAATTTTCTAAATGCATTTGCTACATTCACCGTGCGTGTTTAAATCTAAACATTGATGAATTTTCTGAAAATCTATTTCTATGATGTATTTTATTTTTTCACAGAACCATTTCCATTACCAGAAATGTCTTGATGACAAAGATGTTCACACGCAAGTAAGAACTAATTTTATATCGTGTTAAAATAAAAACGTAAAAGAATATCCGTGGGTGATTAAATATTAAAAAATATTCAGTTTGTAATCTCATTTAGCTAAAAATTCATGTGAAATGTGTCTCCTCAACTACTGGCTTCTCTTCTAATTTTTCGGGTTCCCTTCGTTTTCATTACTTACCCTATTCTGCCTCAACGATAATACACATCTTTAAGTTTGCATGCCGTAAAAATTAATTTGTAAATGAAAATGTAACCCTCTTATGCTATGATATTAACTATGTTTATATGAGTTTATATTCAGGACCACGTCAATAAATTGAAAGCAATTTTGTGCGACATGTTAGACTATAATCTGAAAAAAGTTTTATGTAAGAAATTTTTCATTTCAGATCTAATGTTAGTGTAAGCAATAAGAAATTGTTAGGGTTTACCCTGTGTGTAGAATGAAACAGAATCAATAAAACCATCCACTATATTGTTGTCGTCAGTAATTCTGCGAGTATGGTGGTTATAGAGAAATCATGCACCTGTCTTTGAGGGCCATTCCTGAGGGAAGCAATTGTTATTAAGATTTTCTAGCCTTTTATTTATTTTTCCTCGTGCTTTTATTGATGCTCCAACTTGATTTAATTATCTCAAAAATTTAGCTGAAGACTCGATCATCATTGCTAAAAAAACCGCATTGAATTCGACTGAGAAGTGAATTAGTGATGAATCATGCAAATCTTTACCAGTAACTAAAAGTATACATTCACCCCCAGGCGTGGGGGACTATTTCTCGGAATCAGCTTTACGTTCATAGAAAAAAGAATTTTCAAACCCTTAGTTTGTTTGTTTGTTTGTTTGTTTCTTAATTTCTTTCCTTCTTTTTTTCTTTCTTTTTTTCTTTTTTTTCTTTCTTTCTTTCTTTCTTTCTTTCTTTCTTTCTTTCTTTCTTTCTTTTTCTTTCTTTCTTTTTCTTTCTTTCTTTCTTTCTTTCTTTCTTTCCTTCTGCCTTGTTTCTTTCTTTCTTTCTTTCTTTCTTTCTTTCTTTCTTTCTTTCTTTCTTTCGTAACTCATTAAATCCTCTGTCCTACATAACCTTCGTTTTTTCGTTCGTTCCTTTCTTCCTCCGAGTCCTCTTTCCTTCCTTCGTCCTTCATTCATCATTTCTTCCTTCCTTCCTTCCTTCCTTCCTTCCTTTCTTTCTATCTGTCTTTCTATATTTCTTTCTTTTTTTCTACATTTCTTTCTTTCCTTCTTTCTTTCTTTTTGTCTTTGTTTCTTCCTTACTTCATTCTTTCCTTCCTTCCTTCCTTATCTCCTTGTTTCTTTCCTTCCTTTCTTCCTTTCTTTTTTCCTTCCTCCCTTCCTTCCTTCATTATTTCCTTCCTTCGCTCCTTCCTTCCTTCGTTCCTTCGTTCCCTCCTTCCTTCCTTCCTTCCTTCCTTCCCTCCTTCCTTCCTTCTTCTTTCATTCTTTCCTTCCTTCATTCCTTCCCTCCTTCCTTCCTTCCTTCATTCTTGCCTTCCTTCCTTCCCTCCTTCCTTCATTCTTTCCTTCCTTCCTTCCTTCCGTCTTTCCTTCCTTCCTTCCTTCCTTCTTCCTTCCTTCCTTCCTTCCACACCTTCCTTCCTTCCTTCCTTCCCTCCTTCCTTCCTTCCTTCCTTCCTTCATTCCTCCCTTCCTTCCTCCCTTCCTTCCTTCCTTCCTTCCGTCCTTCCTTCCTTCCTTCCTTCCTTCATTCATTCCTTCCTTCCTTCCTCCCTTCCTCCCTTCCTTCCTTCCTTCTTTCCTTCCTTCTTTCCTTCCTTCCCATCTTCTAATCATTGTTTTCCCAATTCATTAATTCCCTGCCAAGAAATTCTCTCCCGCATGGTTCACCAATTATTTTCTTTTAAACTACATTGTTTCCTTCGCAATTTCACAGGACCCGTTCCTGGATCCCTGTATACCCGGTGGGGTAGAACAAAATGCCCAAGTAATTCCAGTCTGGTATACGATGGTTAGTATATTCTGTTTCTAATTCTCTATCTCTATTCTTTCTTCTCCCTCTCTCTCTCTTCTTTCCTCTCTCCTCCCTCCTTCTTTCTGATCACACAAACGTTTGTCCTATATAGTATATCACGTTTTAAACGGCGATTAGAGATTCTCTTGAGATTACACAAAACTACTTTCTCCGTTGTTGAATTTATTTGGTCATAGCGAAGAAGTATAAATGCCGTCAAGAATGATCACACGAACAGGATCATCGAAATTACCCCCATGAACCCAACCACAGAATATAGTTACCCAAGGATGTATGCATTAACTACGCACTATTCCACCACTTAATCTCTCTAGTGCCTCATGGTAATTCAATTCTGTGCTCTCCAGTCAGAAGACACAATTTTCCACCTCCTCCTCATCAACTTTTCTTTCTTTAAACGAGATTTGTTTTTGCTTGAATTACGATGGAACAGACTTTTCCTGTCTATGACCGGACCCTCAACGGTTTCCTTAAAGGTTTCCCAATTCAGCCTAAACTGAACCTTACAAAACTTTCTCCACTCGCTTTCCTTAAGACGTAAAATCACCCCAGTGATGCAGGAAATAAAGCCAACGCGACCATAACGTGTATCTTCACGTGACCTGTTCTCGACTAGCCGAGAGTTTCAGCTACGCTGTGCAGGATGTTCCGTTAAATAACTTTTAACTACCCATCGACTGTCAATACCCTGCACCTCACCGTGATCTTCTATTTTATATTGGTTAAAAATTCCTTGTATCGTTCTTCTATTTTCATCTCCGTTAAAACTTGAACAAAATCGTCTTTTCCATTTAAGAGGAAGTGCGTGACGTAACGGCCTTCCCTTCACACTCATCTGACATCTGCACACAACAATCTACAGCCATATATCTAGACATATTCATAAATATTACCTACACAAACAAGTTGGCGTACACCTACAACATAAATATATATATATAACCATACAAACAAAACGTACACATTTAATGACAGTCAATGTTCAAACATACACACGTACACACTTAGACATAAACACATACACATACATACACACATAGACCCAATAACGTACAAACACTTATTTGTCTCTATTTATAATAACTAAGTTAAATTTGAATGTTTCTTTCCGATGGTTTCTTTTAATTTACCTTTCACTTATTTCACATATGACTTAACGTTATATTTTAATTACTTGTTATGTTCTTACCAATTCTAGGTGTGGTTGGTGGACAATATCATGCCCATAGTGGTGGCGGAAGTAATCTCTTGTGTCTACCCAACGATCCGATTTGGGCCAATTATACGACAGAATTTGAAGACGTAGGTAACATTTATGGCAGTGAATATCAATTAGAACACTACCCAAAAAAAATATTTTCTTTTGCTAACGCTGAAACACTTCATGATCACGACGTTCCGTGTGCTGTTTGTTTGACGCGACAACCTGCTATTGTTATGATGTTACCAGCCAGGACACAGTGTTACCCTGGTTGGACAGCTGAGTATTCAGGATATTTGATGACCGAGTATTACGGACATAAGGGCAGACATGAATATGTGTGTGTGGACTATGCACCAGAAGCTGATCCAGCAGGTTACAAAAACGAAAATGGAGTTTTATTATATTTCGTTCAGGCTGTTTGTGGTTCATTGCCATGTCCACCGTATGTCAATGGTCAAGAATTAACCTGCGTTGTGTGCAGTAAATATTGAAGGGAATCTAGTTGAATTTACTTCTCTATGAAAACTTATGTTAACCAATTACAAGACATAATATAATATCATAAAACAATATAGACATTTTAAATTCTGTTTGATAATATTTTATCGAAGTTATATAAATCGTTAGAATAATTTGCGCTACTAGTTAACAGGAAAATATTATAATGGAGAGAAAATCGGCGCCAGAGAATCATGAGAATTATGCTTATAAAACAATGCAAAGCTGAGTGAATAATTCTAGATAAACATTGTATAAGGATCAGTTCATAAAACTAAAATGTGGAAATAAAATTGTATTTCGTTTAACTGTATTCTGTGTTCTGTCTTAAATATCAATAAACCCCACTTGAACTAATATCATAGAAATATATGATGGTTCCATCATTTTTGAGAGGAATGTAAGTAGTAATCCTCTCACCACCTATTTTGTTTTCACCTGTATCTATACCACCTCGTGACCCCGGCACAAGATTAGTTGACATCCTCATAACCTGAACACGTAACCCTCACACCTTGCACCATTTCCTAAACACTGATGCACAACAATCAGGAATGGAATCACCAGCGAGTATCGAATACGAATAATTCTCTCACTCAAAAGCAGAAAAATGGTAACTTGGAGCAAAGATTTGCTTTACAACACTTACCACATACATAGAAAGCAGAGTAAAGACAGCAAAAGGACGTAGAAACATAATGAGGATAAGCAAAGTTACTCTGTGTAAACTGTGTGATATGTTGAGACTGTTACACCACATCCAATAAGAAACATCACTATGTGTTAGTGTAGAATATTCCTTAGATTAAAGAGAAGAAGATGGATATTTGGGAGACACAACGTCTTTCATGCAAGTAATTGTGTGCCATAAGCTTGCCATTAAGAAAATGCATGTATGTAGACATTTATAATAGGAATCAGCTTTAAAGGTATACATGTGTGTGTGCTTAACCCAATGAACCTTTTGGAAAATTCGGACAGCCAGAGACTGGGCCTTCAACGCAATCAAGAATGGAAGCTGCAGGACGATAAAAAATCCTGTCAAAGGACAAATTCCTTCAGTTGAGTCATCGTTCCTTGAACAACTTGGGGCGAAAGACTCTTGATCGATGGGATTGAAGGATTACGAATTGTTGTTAGAACATCTTTCAATAAGCTAAAGTCGTATAAAATATAATCCTGCAGTGGAATTGGTTTTCTGGTTGTCTACACTTCGTCTGTGCCACTGGTGTTAGTACAGCAGAACGGTTTATCCACTCAAAGCAAATTTACATTCAGGATCATCTTGGATTCTTGGAACGGTACATGGAGGGCAATGGAAAATTAATGAATGATTGAAGCTTTAAAAGCTGGGAGGTTGTAATTGTTAAGTCATAGGTGGCATGGAAGGATTTTGGTTACTTCATCTTCTATGATAATGGGGGTATTTAGCAGCATCCCGAGTGACTGGGCAGCACACTTCAGTCATTGCATTGCTCACATTCTGGCGAATGGGTGCGAAAAAAGGTGGTTTAAAGAAAGTTTGAGACTACCAAACAGGTCAGCACTCCGAGTCTATTTGCTGTTCACTCATTCGGGGATAATACCAATATCCGACTTGAATCATGGACTGTCATTGGAGAGTCCTGAACAGCCCCATGTGACCGAAGGTGGAGGAACTGGCTATAGGAAACAGAAATTGAATGAACAGTGAGTTACCGTTGGTGGTGTTACTTCAACAATCGTTTACGAATCAGTGCATGATGGGTATCGGACTTACGTTCGTGTAGCGCAGAGTGCGTTTTGTGTTGACATATATTTCTGCGATAGGTTACTTTTAGATAGTCACAACCAACAATTTATTTGTTTAATACCATCATACACCAGACGTGTATAACTACGTCATAATATTTTCAGCGATCGAAGTTATTCGAATCTCAAACCGGACCGATTTTTCTCTTCACATGAGAGCTTTACTAGCCTCGGTAATTTATTTACATTAACATAATCAGCAAAAGCAATAAAGATAAAGACAACAGCCGTTGGAATTACAGAAACAGCAAAAACAGCAATAAAAACATTTGAGAAGTAACATCAATTGTTAGTACAACTGATGAGAAATGAGAAATGAGAAATGAGAATCGTAGCTACGTTCGAGAGGCATAGAATGCGTTCTCTTTTAATAAATATTTCTGCGATAGGTGCTGTTCGAATTATGGAATTCGCCTGGAAATAGACTTTGTCAAAACGTTATGGGGGTCGTCCAGTTGTCATATAGAAGTGAAAAATGTGATCCCTGACTGTTGAAATTAGAAAAATAAATATGCGTTTGGCAGAACGCAACACGGATTCTGACTTTAGACAATGTGCGAATGTACCCACAAAAAATCGAAGAACCGGTCACACTACAGAAATGAATGTTAAAAGAAATTCACATTGTTCACCCGTGGATTTTAAGAATGAATTTGTGTTGAGAAGCTATGTGTATTGGCCAGAAATGGATTGAGTGTTTGAAGAACTTTTGTGCCTCAAATGGCCTTTGGATACTTCCATGTTAGAATGGGTTTCAATCAAAGAAAGTTTAATTCTATCATTTAATTAGTTAATACACAAATGCATAAAAATATTTTAAAATTCCATTAGACATTCTGAAAAACTATTAAATTTCATTCAATTTTAAAAACAGTAAAATCGGACAGAACTTATGGGATGACCTGATACACACACAGACATAGACATATACAGATACACAGAGACACAGAGAAACACAGAGATACACTCAAACACACGCGCACACACACACACATATACACACACACACATACACACACATACACACACACACACACACTAATATATACGTACATAAACTGCATCCGGGAGTGGGAAAACATGGTACGAATATTCCTGGGATTTGAGGGATGTGGAAGCACCTTTTACCCACTAATATTCCCAGATCTAACATGACCCAGGGTAGTAGGACATGTTAGGGTCCCAGCTAGGATTCACCCTAACCAGATCTAGTACATCCCCAATCCCAATGGTGCCACTGTTGAGGGCAGGTAGCCACGTGCGGGAGCGTTGTAACCGTTGTAATCTCAAAATAAAATCATGCAAATGTCATCTGTGGCTTGAATAATAAGTCTCTTTCAGTCAGTGTCGCTCGCTACAGATTAATCATTCGGGTACAAGTCAATACCGACGACGACTCATATACAGTGAGGCCCCCACCCGGCTGTTCTCGGCGTCCTGCATGTTGGAATACCAGAATTCTAACAAATTCAAAAATTGTATGATACTAAACACACACACACACACACACACACACACACACACACACACACACACACACACACACACACACACACACATACACACACATACACACACAAGCAAACATACACACACACACACACACAAACGCACTCACGCACACACACACACATACGCACAGAAGACATTTTGACAAACATAAATTTGTCGTCAGCAGAAATATTCTAATAAGATTCAGTGTAAATAAAATGGAATAATCTTTAACATCATGTTTGTTATGAAGTAACCAATAAAAACACTAGACTGCATTAAATAAAGCTTTGCAGTTACAGTCTGTACAGATGTTGAACGGACAATGTAGTCCCCTACATGAATATTACAGCAGATTCGCAAAAATAAAGAAGTAAACATTAAGAAATAAATAAATAAGAATTCTCCAACAAATTGGCATTTGTTTTCAGTTTACAAATTTGTGCTGAAGTCAGTAAAATATTCTGCTGACTGTTCTGTGTTAATCATGGATCATCTCCATCCAATCACAAAATGTGTCATTTAAAAGGTGACACCCACAATTATTGTAACATCAATCTGATTGGTTCCTGAATTTACGATTAGATTTTCGGCGGGGTTGGGTTGTGGAGGGGGAAAAATATCAAAAAGCCGGAGTCAAACGTTAACAATTTTCAGTTACGATCCCAAAGCGAGAAGCTCACACTTATAAACTCCAGCTTACATCAACTTCAGATTTATCATTAAACGAAAACGAAATAACAGGCTGCACGGACGACCGAAAACCGCAATGGAAATCGCTAAGGTGGGGAAGATCATTTGGCAGAGGTTTTCCGTTTCTTCTTTCATAACTTTTGGACTGTTTCTCGTGTTGACCATCACGATTCTTCATTTCGATGCAAGGACCAGAAAGATAGAAGAGAAATCAACCGCAGTAAGTACAGGACACCTGAAGTTTCTATATTTTAGATGCAAGAAATGTATACGTATATCCATCCATCCATCCATCCATACATCCATACATATATAGACACATGTATATAGACACATGTATATATATGTATTGATTTATATATATATATAAATATATATATATATATGTGTGTGTGTGGGGGGTTATGTATGTATATATATATATATATATATATATATAGACATATCTATATATCTATATATATATTTATGTACATATATGTTCATACATACACATACACACACAAACAAACACACATCATCTCTACACATTCCCTTCTCTCTCTTCGGTTCTTCTCAATCTCTCTCCCTTTTTATCCTCTTAATCTATTTTACCCCTTAATCCTTTCTGTCGAAAAGCGTGCGGTCGAAATACAAAAACTTCTTCCATTCTACCCGAGCGTTGAACTTAATGGATTTGCTTGTGGATTGTACACCTGTCCTTGTCTTTTGTTTTCTGTAAATTTGATATCTCTCTCTCATTCTCTGTCTGTCTGTCTGTCTGTCTGTCTGTCTGTCTGTCTGTCTGTGTGTTTGTCTGTCTGTCTGTCTGTCTGTCTCTCTCTCTATCTATCAATCTATCTATGTATCTATCTATCTATGTATTTATCTATCTATTTATCTCTTCATCTAGCTATGTATCAATTTCTCTCTCCCTCTCTCTCCCTATATATATATATATATATATATATATATATTTATGAACGCATTCTTTCAGCTTCCATTTAGAACAGAGGCTTCTTAAGTGGAGCCAGGCCTGCACCTACAGAAATCGATCCCATGCCGGCAAGCGAACTCTGACCGGCTGAACGATAGCTAGGAATTATATGTGTGTACATATCACATGCACACACACAATTCTTATATATTTCAGCCAGTATAGGCCCAGGCTATGTATAACTTAATAGCACCAACTGGTGAAGCAGTTTAGAATCTGATTCCCATCTCAGTCATAAGACTTTTTAATGTTGGAGACATATCGGGTGTTGGAGGTTGGTCGAAGAGTTTTGGGGGGAAAATTTGTCCCTAGAAATTTTGAATTTTATGGAATCTCTTTTCGCTTTAACGTATTCTGCTATAATATTAAAGAGAGCTGGACCGGTTGAGGTAAAGTATTCGTGTTATATACACATATACATACATATATACATATATGTATAGATATACATACATATATATATCTCTTATTATAAAAGGCAGATTTTATCTGCCTCCCTTTGGGAGTTATACAAATCTACAATATAGGATTTCTTCAATTACAATTTACCTAGCATTTTTAAGAGTACAATACATCGCGTCATGGCAGGTCCAGTTTTTAAAATTTAAACTCCAATTAAGCAAAATTTACAGAAAACTCACATTCTGGTGTGTGTGTCAAATGCTTTTCTTAGTCTGGTTTTCACCACACGCAAACGCACACACACAGTGTGCGACGAATAAAATGAAAGTAAATAGCGACAGAGTGATTTGAGGAAGACTAAAGTGAAAGTATTTAAACCACTACTCAAAAAATAAAAAAACACAGCAAACAGAAACAAATAAATACACAATTTCTTCAATTAGAGTTTACCTAAGATTTTTCAGAGTACTTCAGTGGGTGATGCCATAAAAAATTTCTTTCAATTTTACCACCAATTAAGACAAAATTCGACAAAACTCAATATTTTAACATATCACTCCGAAAGCATTGATGTACATGTGTGCGTGCGTGAGTGTGTGTGTGTCATTCCTCACACACACGCATACACATACATATACAACTACATACAACTACATACACATACAACTACATACAAACACGTGTGTGTTTGTTATTAGTAAAAAAGGCGCCAAATCACAACTCACTTATCATTCCAACACATTTGCAAAGACACACGGACGGACAGAAAAGGTAAATTGGTTTTTATTTTACTCATTTCCTATTGTGTTTTCAAAATTTGTAATTCTGACAAAAAATGGATACGAATTTCATTATATCAAGCCGCGAGTCAGAATTCGAAGGATTTTCTACTGAAGACCTTCATAAATCTAACTCTATGACTGAAAAAAAAAAAGCATCTTTATATAAGAGTGAAGTTGTGTGTCTGTCTCCTACGATTTAGATTCCTAACTACTCCCACATTTTGCGGTGCAGTTTAACCAAAAGCGGGTATCTTATAGTCGTGATTCATATCGAGAGTTTCTGGGTATTAGCGTGCGTCTACGATGAGTCTACGATTTAAAAAAAAATTACCATCATATTTTTCCATTTTAATGCATTTTTTTCGCTTTTATATAAGGGAAGTAACTCTCTAAAAATATCTACGATGTGTCAACAATTTTAAAAAAAATTTACCTTAATTTTTTTTCAATTTTTAATGCATTTTTTTGCTATTTTTTGGCTATAACTCTCTAAAAATGCTTATATAGTTATTTCCCTTACAACCCGAGCAACGCCGGGCGATAATGCTAGTATATAAATATATACATATATATATATTTATATATATATATATATAAAAATATATCATATATAAAAATATATATGTATAATATATAATATATATGTATATATATATGCATGTTTTATATATAAATATATTATATATATGCATATATATATATAAATATATATATATATATATATATATATATATATATATATATATATACATATTTATATATATCTGTATGCATACATACATACATATCTCTCTCTCTCTATATATTTTTTTTTTTTTTTTTTTTTTTTGTACTTGTTTCAGTCATTTGACTGCGGCCATGCTGGAGCACCGCCTTTAGAGTACAGCAGGGATCACCACCTCCTGCCGGAGCCTCGTGGAGCTTTTAGGTGTTTTTTTTCGCTCAATAAACACACACAACGCCCGGTCTGGGAATCGAAACCGCGATCCTCCGACCGCAAGTCCGCTGCCCTAACCACTAGGCCATTATATATATATATATATATATATATTATTATATATATATATATATATATATATATATATTTATATATATATACATACATACGCTTACACACAACTATATAAAATTACGTTTCGTATATATATCTACTAACATATTAATGGATGGACGATTTTTAATGTGTTTAGAGAGATCGATAGACAGAACTATCGATCGTTTGATAAATAGATATATTGGTAGATAGGTGGACAGCCTGACTGAGTGTTTGATAGATAGATAGATAGATAGATAGATAGATAGATAGATAGATAGATAGATAGATAGATAGATATATAGATATATTGGTAGATATGTAGACAGACTGATTGAGAGTTTGATAGATAGATAGATAGATAGATAGATAGATAGATAGATAGATAGATAGATAGATAGATAGATAGATAGATAGATACATAGAAAGATCGATTGATTGGATAGTTTCATTCACTCGTGGTTATAAATGTCAGGAAGTTGTAGATCGATTCCTTACAAGCCAGTGATGAACAGGTTCCGAATTCATGGACCTCGAAAGGATAAAGACAAGGCGCGACTACGCGGAATTTGATCATTATCTTGAAATAATCAGTATTGTAGATGACAATTATAAAAGCCCCCAGAAAGGTTATGCGATAGATAGTATTGCAAAATAGAAAGCAATGAATTTGTCAATTACTATACGTAGCAAAGACATAGGATTAGAAAAATGTAAGTTAGTTTACAAGTCAATAATGAATTGTGTTCCATGTTGTAAGATAGAGATTGACATTTCTTGCTGAAATATTTTAAATAAAAAGGCCTTAAATATGTACGTCTGCCGCTTTCGTGTGCATACATAAATGAACATGTATGAATGTATCGCTTCATGTATATATTCGAATGTGCGTACACATACACACATACACACACACACACACACACACAAACACACACACACGCACACACAAACAAACACACACACACACAAACAGACACACACACACACACAAACAGACACACACGCACACATATATGTATGTATTTATTTCTGGATGTATTTTTTCCTATCTAGATTTAGCTCAGAGCTGCGTCCATGATGATGCACCATACATACATACATACATACATACATACATACATACATACATTCATACATACATACATTCATACATACACATATACATACATACATATATGCACCCATCCATACATACATACATAAGTACATACATACACCCATACATATATGCATACATACACGTATACTTACATACATACATACATACATACATACATACATACATACATACATACATACATACATTCATGCATACATACATACATACATACATACATACATACATACATACATTCATGCATACATATATAGATGTACCCATAGACACACAGACACAATGACACACGCATACACACACAGAGGTGCACAGAACTATAGATACATACACTATGGTCTGTTTCTTCGGATGACGTTTTCGTGCTTAATTGCCGAAGAATTCCTTGGATGATTTGTTTCCAGAACTCCCTCCGTCAAATTAATGAACAGGTCCAGAAATGTTCCAAACGATCAGTTGTCGATATATTTGCAGTGCAATTCAAATAGTTTTGCCCAAGAACACAACGCCCAGCCGTGTCCCTGAATCGAACGTACAACCCTTTGTTCGTGAGTTTAAAACCTGAAGCACTAAACCACGTTGAAATATTTTAGCGTATATAAATATATGCATCTATCCCTATAAGGCAGACTTACATAAACGTACAAACACGCCTTCACATGCGGAAAGATACACACAAACGCATATATATCGGCTTGTTGGACCGCTCAATTCCGCACAGATCTTTTCCCGTGAAAATAAATATCTTTTCCATTGAAAGAAAAATAAAAGTCTCCAAAACCATGTTTCTCTCACTATACGTCAACATGCATGAAGAATGTAGCAAATACTTTTGGGAAAACGGTTGTTCCAGTTTGTAAATCTACAAGTAGAAGGGTAGATATCCCAGTATTAATTGATTTCGCTTTCTGTGTCGAATTGGCACCCAAAGCTCTACGTAATTTATTTTTTAAAATGTATTTAACTTTCCGTACTGGTTTGTTCAGCTGAAGGCACCGTCACGTCCGAACGAACATTAGCGAGCAAGTATAAATTCAAAATTCAAATAAGTTACCATCATCTAAAAAAACTATTGATAAAATGGCCAACGAACATAATCTAAATATGAAAATATATATGAGAAGTCAGGGTACAGTAAGTAACTATTTGCATGAAAGAAGAATGAAATTCCAAAACCACGTATCTCTCAATATATGTAAACACGCACGAAGAATGGTGCAAATACTCTAAGAAATTTTAATTTATGTTTGTTTGCCATTGTTGATTTCGGAAGTCGAAAGCCTTCAACTGAATAAAGGTACACAGAAAGGTAAATATATTTTTAAAAGTAGGTTACGTAGAAAGCGAAATGAATTGATGCTGGGATATCTACCCACCTGTTTGTAGATTTACAAACTGGAAGATTAGTTTTTCTAAATGCATTTGCAACATTCTCCGTGCGTGTTTTCGTTCGTTAGGCTTAATTAACTCTCATCGTGATGGGTTTGCTTTTGCCATATAAAAGCATGAAATAAAGGAGTACCCGATGCACAGAGGAGACAAGAAAGCGGTAAGCCACCAAGATGTAACACAACGATGAAAATTTGGTGGAATTAACAATGAAGTTGTCTCCTGCATCTTCAAAAGAAGCTGTCCAAAAGTGCCATTATTGTATTGCTTAGCTTTAAATTCTAAACATTGATGAATTTTCTGAAAATCTATTTCTATGATGTTATTTCTATTTTTCCACAGAACCGTTTCCTTTCCAAGAAATCTCTGGATGACAAAGCTGTTCACACGCCAAATAAGAACTAATTTCATATCGTGCAAGATAAAAACGTATTATTACCGGATTAAATATTATAAAATATTCTGTTTCAATCTCTTTTAGATAAATTCATTTAAGTGTGTCTCCTCACCTACTGGCTTCTAATTCTTTTCGGGTTCCATTCATTTTTCATTACTTACCCTATCTGCTCAACGAAATACACAACTTGAAGGTGGATGCTTAAATGAATTTGGAAATATAACCCTCTTATGCTATGATATTAACTATGTTTATATGAGTTTATATGCAGGACCACGTCAATAAATGAAAGCAATTTTGTGTACATGTTAGACTATAATCTGGAAAAAAGTATGTAAGAAATATTTTCAGTTCAGATCTAATGTTAGTGTAAGCAATAAGAAATTGTAGGGTTTACCCTGTGTTGGAGTAAGAAACCGAATCAATAAAACCATCCACATATTGTTGTTGCTCAGTAATTCTGCAAGTCTGGTGGTTGTAGAGACACCAGGCACCTGTCTTCGAGTGCCATTCCAGAGGGAAGCAATTTTTATTAAGATTACCGGTTTAGTTGAAATGTGACCCTCCTATGCTATGATATATGTTTATATGAGTTTATATGCAGGACCACGTCAATAATTGAAAGCAATTTTGTGTACATGTAAGACTATAATCTGGAAATAAGTATGTAAGAAATATTTTCATTTCAGATCTAATGTTAGTGTAAGCAATAAAAAAATTTTAGGGTTAACTCCGTGTTGTAGTAAGAAACCGAATCAATAAAACCATCGATATATTGTTGTTGCTCAGTAATTCTGTGAGTCTGGTGGTTGTAGAGAAACCAGGCACCTATCTTTGACTGACATTCCAGAGGGAAGCAATTGTTATTAAGATTACCGGTTTAGTTGACAAGCGTAACCAATCTGAGTCAATGGGTACTATCTGCCCATCTCTTTTCTGGTCCATCCCCAGATCCCTCGCCGGCTGATCCAGATTGAAGAGTTTGTATTGTGATTCTTTTCTGTGAGATTGAAATCGCATGTCCTTAGTACCGGAGCTGTCATCTCTCAATGCAGAGAATCAGAAGTTCGAACTGGAGATATTTGCTGATTTCTGATTAACCATCGCAGTCGAATAACGTTGCTCACGAGATGCCTTGCAATTCGCATAATTTCGGTCGTAATATTTTGCTTGGTCTGTACATTTGCAGGTTCAATATATTCGAATATTCTAGAGATATGTTTAAAGGCAAATGTTAAATTCTCTTTGCACCTACAATTAAAAACCAATCAATAGCAGCACATCTATCACAAATAAATATATTTCTACAGAATTTTTATTTTGAAATGTTATATTCTAATTAAACCATTAGCAGTTAATTGTTGCAATGAGTGAAATTTATATTTTAATATGATTTTTATATGAATGTGTTCTAATGCATAAAAACATATAAAAATATGTAATCGCAAAAATAAATTTCATAACTGTTTTAATATTTTTAGACGGTTTTTTTCCAACGCATTTGTCTCACTTTACGATTTCATTTCTCTTCAAATAATACATTTCTTCTCTCTAAAATGAATCAATATTTTAAATTCTTATCAAACAATTATTACCAAAACCCTTTCGTTACTTAAAGCCACATAGATGATTTTGTAGCAAATATGTTTTGACAAAGCTTTCACCATAAGATTCGTTTCATAGAACTCTTTAACCGGCAAAGCAGAAAAAGAAGCGGCTTGCAGCGGCTACAGGAAATCCATTTAAGCGCTAACTAGAATAAAGTGATCAATGAAATCAGATGATGCATTTCATAACACTAAATATCTTAGAATGACAAAACTATTGTAATTTTTTGACAACGATTACTTTTTCTTGATCCCTTAATGCCACACCACTTTTGTAACACATTTTCTTGGCGAGTTTTCTTCATATATTCCATCCCATATAGCACTTCCATTTGAACGTAGCTACTGTACCGTTTTCTTTAACAATAGCTGAGATGTTCTGATGAAAAATCAACTTTTCTGGTTACTTACCATTTTCTTCGTCACTTAAATTCATACAACTTTTTCCAAACTAATAATCTTCACCAAAAGTTCCTTCGATATGAACACATTCTTTTAAATCTAATTATATACATTCCTTTAAAAATAACCAATATATGTTGATTCAAAGTGAAATTTTTATCCTTACCCTCCATTTTTGATCTAGCATTTTATTTAATTTTTGATCAAACCTTTTATTTGATTCTCCAGCCTTGAATTAATTTGTCTCAAAGAATTTAGCTCAAGACTCGATCATCATTGCTAAAAAACCGCATTGAATTCGGCTGAGAAGTGAATTAGTGATGAATGATGCAAATCTTTACCAGTAACAAAAAGTATACATTCACCCCCAGGCGTGGGGGACTATTTCTCGGGATCAGCTTTACGTTCAGAGGAGAAAGAATTTTCAAACCCTTTGTTTGTTTGTTTGTTTGTTTCTTTCTTCCTTTCTTTCCTTCCTTCCTACCTTCCTTCCTCCCTTCCTTCCTTCCCTCCTTCCTTCCTTCCTTTATACCATCCTTCAGTCCTCCTTTCATTCCTTCCTTCCTTCCTTCCTTCCTATATGTCTTTCTGTCTTTCTACCTTTCTTTCTTTCCTTTTTCTATTTGTCTTTGTTTCTCCCTTCCTTCCTTCTCTCCTTCTTTCTTTCCTTCCTTCCTTCCTTCCTTCCTTCCTTCCATGCTTCCTTCCGTCTTTCCTTCCTTCCTTCCTTCTTACCTTCCTTCCTTCCTTCCTTCCTTCCTTCTTTCCTTCCTTCCTTCCTTCCTTCCTTCCTTCCTTCTTACCTTCCTTCCTTCCTTCCTTCCTTCTTCCTTCCTTCTTTCCTTCCTTCCTTCCTTCCTTCCTTCTTCCTTCCTTCCTTCCTTCCTTCCTTCCTTCCTTCCTTCCTTCCTTCCTTCCTTCCTTCCTTCCTCCTTCTTTCCTTCCTTCCTTCCTTCCTTCCTTCCTTCCTTCCTTCTTACCTTCCTTCCTTCCTTCCTTCCTTCCTTCTTCTTTCCTTCCTTCCTTCCTTCCTTCCTTCCTTCTTCCTTCCTTCCTTCCTTCCTTCCTTCTTACCTTCCTTCCTTCCGTCCTTCCTTCCTTCCTTCTTTCCTTCCTTCCTCCCTTCCTTCCTTCCTTCCTTCCTTCCTTCCTTCCTTCCTTCCTTCTTACCTTCCTTCCTTCCGTCCTTCCTTCCTTCCTTCTTACCTTCCTTCCTTCCTTCCGTCCTTCCTTCCTTCCTTCTTTCATTTCTTCCTTCCTTCCTTCCTTCCTTCCTTCCTTCCTTCTTTCCTTCCTTCCTTCCTTCCTTCCTTCTTTCCTTCCTTCCTTCCTTCCTTCCTTCCTTCTTTCCTTCCTTCCTTCCTTCCTTCCTTCTTTCCTTCCTTCCTTCCGTCCTTCCTTCCTTCCTTCCTTCCTTCCTTCCTTCTTCCTTCCTTCCTTCCTTCATTCCTTCCTTCCTTCCTTCCTTCCTTTCTTTCCTTCCTTCCTTCCTTCCTTCCTTCCTTCCTTCTTTCCTTCCTTCCTTCCTTTCTTCCTTCCTTCTTCCTTCCTTCCTTCCTTCCTTCCTTCCTTCTTACCTTCCTTCCTTCCTTCCGTCCTTCCTTCCTTCCTTCTTTCCTTCCTTCCTTCCTCCCTTCGTTACTTCCTTCCTTCCTTCCTTCCTTCCTATCTTCTAATCCTTGTCTCCCCAATTCATTAATTCCCAGCCAAGAAATTCTCTCCCACATGGTTCACCAATTATTTTCTTTAAAACTACATTGTTTCCTTCGCAATTTCGCAGGACCCGGTCCTGGATCCCTGTATACCCGGTGGGGTAGAACAAAATGTCCAAGTAATTCCAGTCTGGTATATGATGGTTAGTATATTCTGTTTCTAATCTCTCACTCTATTTCTTTCTTTCTGTCTCTCTCACTCTTTCTCTTCCTCCCCCCCTCTCCCTCCTTCTTTCAGATCTACACAAACGTTTGTCCTATTATAGTATATCACGTTTTAAACGGCGATTATAGATTCTCTTGAGATTACACAAAACTACTTTCTCCGTTGAATTTATTTGGTCATAGCCGAAGTATAAATGCCGTCAAGAATGATCACGCGAACAGGATATCATCGAAAGTACCCTCACGAATACAACCACAGAATATAGTTACCTCAGGACTGTTCCACCACTTAATCTCGCTAGTTCCTCATGGTAAGGCAATTCTGAACTTTCCACTCAGAAGACACTATTTTACACCTCTTCCCCATCAACTTTTCTTTCTTTAAACGAGGTTTGTTTTTGTTTGAAATGCGATGGAACAGATTTTACCTGTCTATAACCGAACCCTTAAAGATTTCCTTAAAGTTTTCCCCATTCAGCCTCAACTGAACCTTACAATCCTTTCTCCACTCACTTTCCTTAAGACGTTAAATGACCCCAGTGATGCAGCAAATAAAGCCAACGTGACCATAACGTGTATCTTCACGTCACCTGTTCACGACTAGCCGAGAGTTTTAGCTACGCTGTGCAGGATGTTCTGTTAAATAACTTTTAACTACCCATCGACTGTCAATACTCTGCACCTCACCGTGTTCTTCTATTTTATATTGGCTAAAAATTCCTTGTATCGTTCTTTTATTTCATCTCCGTTAAAATTTGAACAAAATCGTCTTTTCCATTTTAGAGGAAATGCGTGACGTAACGGCCTTCCCTTCGCACTCTTTTGACATCTGCACACAACCATCTACAGCCATGTATCTAGACATATTCATAAATATTACCTCCACAAAGAAGTTGGCGTACACCTACAACATAAATATATAAACATACAAACAAAACGTACACATGTAAAGACAGTCAATGTTCAAACATACACCCCACACACATAGACACAAGCACACACACATACATACACACTTAGACCCAATGAAGCACAAACACTTATTTGTGTCCATTTGTAATAACAAAGTTAAAATTGAAAGTTTCTATCCGCAGATTTCTGTTAATTCACCTTTCACTTATTTCACATATGACTTAACTTTATATTTTATTTACTTGTTATATTCTTACCAATTCTAGGTGTGGTTGGTGGATCACCTTATAACGAAACAGGCGGAGGAAGTAATCCCTTATGTCTACCTAACGATCCCATTTGGGCCAATTATACTCCAGCAGCTGAAGGTTATGGTCACATATATGGCGGTGAATATGAAATATATTCATATGGGAAAAAAATCATTTCTTTTGCTAACGCTGAATCAATTCATAATCACAACGTTCCATGCGCTGTCTGTTTGACACGACAACCTGCTGTTGTTATGATGTTACCAGCCAGGACACAGTGTTACTCTGGTTGGACGGCTGAATATTCAGGATATTTGATGACCGGGTTTTATAATCATAAGGGCAGAATTGAATATGTGTGTGTGGACTATGCACCAGAAGCTGATCCAGCGGGTTACAGAGACGAAAATGGAGTTCTATTATATTTTGTGGAGGGAAAGTGTGGTTCATTACCATGTCCACCGTATGTCAATGGTCGAGAATTAACCTGCGTTGTGTGCAGTAAGTATTGAAGAGAATATTGTTGAATTTGCTTCCCTATGAAAACTTACGTTAACCAAGTACAAGACTTAATATTTCATAAAACAATATAGACATTTTAAAATCTGTTTGATAATATTTTATCGAAGTTATATAAATCGTTAAAATACTCTGCGCTACTAGTTAACAGAAAAATATTATAATGGAGAGAAAATCGGCGCCAGAGAATGTGAGAATTATGCTTATAGAACAATGCAAAGCTGAGTGAATAATTCTAGATAAACCTTGTATAAGGATCAGTTCATAAAACTAAAATGTGGAAATAAAATTGTATTTCGCTTAACTCTATTTTGTGTTCTGTCTTAAATCTTAAGAAACCTCACTTGGAGTAATATCATAGAAATATATGATGGCACCACCATTTTTGAGAGGAATGTAAGTAGTAATCCTCTCACCACCTATTTTGTTTTGCCTGTATCTATAGAAACTTGTGACCCCGGCACAAGATTATTTGACATCCTCATAACCGGGACACGTAACCCTCACACCTTGCACCATTTCCTAAACACTGATGCACAACAATGAGAAATTAAATCACCAGCGAGTATCGAATACGTATAATTCTCTCACTCAAAAGCAGAAAAATGGTAAATTGGAGCAAAGATTTGCTTTACAACACTTACCACATACACAGAAAGCAGAGTAAAGACAGCAAAAGGACGTAAAAATATAATGAGGGTAAGCAAAGTTACTCTGTGTAAACTGTGTGATATGTTGAGACTGTTACACCACATCCGATAAGAAACATCACTATGTGTTAGTGTAGAATATTCCTTAGATGAAAGAGAAGAAGATGGATATTTGGGAGACACAACGTCTTTCATGCAAGTAATTGAGTGCCATAAGCTTGCCATTAAGAAAATGCATGTATTTAGACATTTATAATAGGAATCAACTTTAAAGGTATACATGTGTGTATGCTTAACCCAATGAACCTTTTGCAAAGTCGGACCGTCAGGGACTGGGCCTTCAACGCAATCAAGAATGGAAGCTACAGGACGATAAAAAATCCTGTCAAAGGACAAATTCCTTCAGTTGAGTCATCGTTCATTGAACAACTTGGGGCGAAAGACTCTTGATCGATGGGATTGAAGGATTACGAAGTGTTGTTAGAACATCTTTCAATAAGGTAAAATCGTATAGAAAATAATCCTGCAGTGGAATTGGTTTTCTGGTTGTCTCTAATTCGTTTGTGCCACTGGTGTTAGTACAGCAGAATGGTTTATCCACTCAAAGCAAATTTACATTCAGGACCATCTTGGATTCTTGGAACGGTACATGGAGGGCAATGGAAAATTAATGAATGATTGAAGCTTTAAAAGCTGGGAGTTTGTATTTGTAAAGTCATAGGTGGCGTGTAGGGATTTTGGTTGCTTCATCTTCTATGATAATGGTTGTATTTAGCAGCATCCCGAGTGACTGAGCAGCACATTTCAGTCATTGCATTGCTCACATTGTGGCGAATGGGTGCGAGAAAAGGTGGTTTAAAGAAAGTTTGAGACTACCAAACAGGCCAACACTCCGAGTCTATTTGCGGGGATAATAACACATCCGATTTGAATCATTGACTGTCATGGGAGAGTCCTGAATAGCCGAATGTGACCGAAGGTGGAGGAACTGGCTATAGTAAGCAGGAATTGAATGAACAGTGAGTTACCGTTGGTGGTGTTAGTTCAACAATCGTTTATGGCACATTGCATGCTGGGTATCGGACTTGCGTTCGAGTAGCGCAGAGTGCGTTTTGTGTTGACATATATTTCTGCGATAGGTTACTTTTAGATAGTCACAACCAACAATTTATTTGTTTAATACCATTATACACCAGACGTGTATAACTACGTCATAACATTTTCAGCGACGAAGTTATTCGAAGCTCATACCGGACGGATTTGTCTCTTCACGTGAGAGCTTTACTAGCCTCGGTAATTTAATGACAGCAACAAAACCAGCAAAAGCAATAAAGATAATGGCAACAGCCGTTGGAATTACAGAAACAGCAAAAACAGCAATAAAAACAGCCAGAACAACAGTTGTTGGAATTTGAGAAGTAACATCAATTGTTAGTACAACTGATACAGAAGAAATCAGAAATGAGAATCGTAGCTACGTTCGAGAGGCACATAATGCGTTCTCTTTTAATAAAAATTTCTCCGATAGGTGCTGTTCGAATTATGGAATTCACCTAGAAATAGACTTTGTCAAAACGTTATGGAGGTCGTCCAGTTGTAATACAGAAGTGAAAAATGTGATCCCTGACTGTTGAAATTAGAAAAATAAATATGCGTTTGGCAGAACGCAACACGGATTCTGATTTTAGACAATGTGCGAATGTACCCACAAAAAATCGAAGAACCGGTTACACTACAGAAATGAATGTTAAAAGAAATTCACATTGTTCACCCGTGGATTTTAAGAATGAATTTGTGTTGAGAAGCTATGTGTATTGGCCAGAAATGGATTGAGTGTTTGAAGAACTTTTGTGCCTGAAATGGCCTTTGGATACTTCCATGTTAGAATGGGTTTCAATCAAAGAAAGTTTAATTCTATCATTTAATTAGTTAATACACAAATGCATAAAAATATTTTAAAATTCCATTAGACATTCTGAAATACTATTAAATTTCATTCAATTTTAAAAACAGTAAAATCGGACAGAACTTATGGGATGACCTGATACACACACAGACATAGACATATACAGATACACAGAGACACAGAGAAACACAGAGATACACTCAAACACACATACACACACATACACACACACACACATACACACACACACATACACACACATACACACACACACACACACACTAATATATACGTACATAAACTGCATCCGGGAGTGGGAAAACATGGTACGAATATTCCTGGGATTTGAGGGATGTGGAAGCACCTTTTACCCACTAATATTCCCAGATCTAACCTGACCCAGGGTAGTAGGACATGTTAGGGTCCCAGCTAGGATTCACCCTAACCAGATATAGTACATCCCCAATCCCAATGGTGCCACTGTTGAGGGCAGGTAGCCACGTGCGGGAGCGTTGTAACCGTTGTAATCTCAAAATAAAATCATGCGAAAGTCATCTGTGGCTTGAATAATAAGTCTCTTTCAGTCAGTGTCGCTCGCTACAGATTAGTCATTCGGGTACAAGTCAATACCGACGACGACTCATATACAGTGAGGTCCCCACCCGGCTGTTCTCGGCGTCCTGCATGTTGGAATACCAGAATTCTAACAAATTCTAGAATTGTATGATACTAAACACACACACACACACACACACACACACACACACACACACAGCAAACATACACACACACACGCACGCACCACACACACACACACACACACACACACAAACACAAACGCACAGAAGACATTTTGACAATCATAAATTTGTCGTCAGCAGAAATATTCTAATAAGATTCAGTGTAAATAAAATGGAATAATCTTTAACATCAGGTTTGTTATGAACTAACCAATAAAAACACTAGACTGCATTAAATAAAGCTTTGCAGTTACAGTCTGTACAGATGTTGAACGGACAATGTAGTCCCCTACATGAATATTACAGCAGTTTCGCAAAAATAAAGAAGTAAACATTAAGAAATAAATAAATAAGAATTCTCCAACAAATAGGCATTTGTTTTCAGTTTACAAATTTGTGCTGAAGTCAGTAAAATATTCTGCTGACTGTTCTGTGTTAATCATGGATCATCTCCATCCAATCACAAAAGGTGTCATTTAAAAGGTGACACCCACAATTATTGTAATATCAATCTGATTGGTTCCTGAATTTACGATTAGATTTTCGGCGGGGTTGGGTTGTGGAGGGTGAAAAATATAAAAAAGCCGGAATCAGACGTTAACAATTTTCAGTTACGATCCCAAAGCCAGAAGTTCACACTTATAAACTCCAGCTTACATCAACTTCAGATTTATCATTAAACCAAAACGAAATAACAGGCTGCACGGACGACCGAAAACCGCAATGGAAATCGCTAAGGTGTGGCGGGTCATTTCGCAGCGGTTTTCCGTTTCTTCATTCATAACTTTTGGACTGTGTCTCGTGTTGACCATCACGATTCTTCATTTCGATGCAAGGACCAGAAAGATAGAAGAGAAATCAACCGCAGTAAGTACAGGACACCTGAAGTTTCTATATTTTAGATGCAAGAAATGTATACGTATATCCATCCATCCATCCATCCATCAATCCATCCATCCTATCCCTCCATCCATCGATCCATCGATCGATCCATCCATCCACCCATACATACATACATACATATATAGACACATGTATATATATGTATGGTTTTATATATATATATATAAGTATATATATAAATATATATATATATATATATATATATATGTGCGTGTGTGTGTGTGTTTGTGTATATATATACATATCTATATATGTATATATGTATTTATGTACATATATGTTCATACGCACATATACACACACAAACATACACACATCATCTCTACACATTCCCTTCTCTCTCTTCATGTCTTTTCTATTTTTCTCCCTTTTTATCCTCTTAATCCTTTTTATCCTCTTAATCCTTTTTATCCTCTTAATCCTTTCTGTCGAAAAGCGTGCGGTCGAAAGACAAAAATCTCTTCCATTCTACCCGAGCGTTGAAATTAATGGACTTGCTTGTGGTTTCTACACCTGTTCTTGTCTTTTGTTTTCTGTAAATTTGAAATCTCTCTCTCATTCTCTGTCTGTCTGTCTGTCTGTCTCTCTCTCTCTATATATCTATCTATCTATCTATCTATCTATCTATCTATCTATCTATCTATCTATCTATCTATCTATCTATCTATCTATCTATCTATCTATCCTATCTATCTATCTATCTATCTATCTATCTATCTATCTATCTATCTATCTATCTATCTCTCTCTCTCTCACTATCTATCTATCTATCTATCTATCTATCTATCTATGTATTTATCTACCTAATTATCTATCCATCTAGCTATGTATCGATTTATCTCTCTCTCTCTCTCTCTCTCTCTCTATATATATATATATATATATATATATATATATATATTTATATATATATATCTATGAACGCATTCATTCAGCTTCCATATAGGACAGAAGATTCTTACCGTGCAGCCAGGCCTGCACCTACAGGGATCGATCCCATGCCGGCAATCGAACCCTGACCGACAGCTAGGAATTATATGTGTGTACATATAACATATACACAAATAATTGTTATATGTTTCGGCCAGTATATGCCCAGGCTATGTATAACTTAATAGCACAAAGTGGTGAAGCAGTTTAGAATCTGATTCCCATCTCAGTCATAAGACTTTGTAATGTTGGAGACATATCCGGGTGTTGGAGGTTGTTCGAAGAGCTTTGGGGGAAAATTTTGTCCCTAGAAATTTTGAATTTTATGGAATCTGTTTTCGGTTTCATGCATTCTGCTATAATATTAAAGAGAGCTGGACCGGTTGAGGTAAAGTATTCGTGTCATATACACATATACATACATATATACATATATGTATAGATATATATACACACATATATATATATATATATATATATACATATATATATATATATATATATATATATATATATATATGAAAAATGTATATATGTATATATATCTGTATACATACATATAAATATATATATATATATATATATATATATATATATATATATACATACATACGCATACATAGAAATATATATATAATTATGTCTCGTATATATATCTACTAACATATCAATGGATGGATAATTTTTATGTGTTTAGAGAGATGGAAACTATTGATCATTTGATAACTAGGTATATTGATATATTTGTATGCATATGTATATATATAAATGTATATATATATATATAGTTATCAGTAATAATATAGGCTGAAATTAATTAATTTGGAGAAATCATCAATTTCACCAAGAAGATTTCGGCATGTAAAAACCCCGTTCGAGGAAAGTTTAAGTAATACTAAGTAATTAGGGGTTTAGCAACGATTTGCCTCACCACACACCGAATTTAGAAATAGCAGTCAAAGAGTTATAGCTATTGTTTCTACTAAAAGGGAGATCTCAGTAAAACCACAGCACTTGAAAGGTAAACACAGACAGGCAAGAGAGAAGGAGATGACGACAATCGATCATACAATATTAAGTCACCTACGGACGTACGTTTCGAAATTAAGTTTTAGGAAAGCATAAGAATTAAATAATAATGTCTTACCCAACTGTCTGTGTTTACCTTTCAAGTACTGTGGTTTTACTGAGATCTCCCTTTTAGTAGAAAGAATAGCTATAACTCTTTGACTGCTATTTCTAAATTCGGTGTGTGGTGAGGCAAATCGTTGCTAAACCCTTAATTACTTAGTATATATATATATATATATATATATATATATATATATATATATATATATATATATATATATATATATATATATAATATAAATATATATTGTATATATATATATATATATATATATATATATATATATATATATAAATATATATATATATATATAAATATATATATAAATGTGGAGGCGCATGGCTCAGTGGTTAGAGCGTCGAGCTTACGATCGTGAGGTTGTGAGTTCGAATCCCGGACCGGGCTGCGTGTTGTGTTCTTGAGCAAAACACTTTATTTCACGTTGCTGCAGTTCACTCAGCTGTAGAAATGAGTTGCGACGTCACAAGTTCCAAGCTGTATCGACCTTTGTCTTTCCCTTGGATAACACTGGTGGCGTGGAGAGGGGAGGCCGGTATGCATGGGCGACTGCTTGTCTTCCATAAAAACAACCTTGCCCAGACTTGTGCCTCAGAGTGTAACTCTCTAGGTGCAAACCCATGGTCACACATGACCGAAGGGGGTCTTTATATAAAAAAATTTATATATATATATATATATATATACACACACACACACACACACACATATATATATATATATAATATATATATATATGGCCACATTGGTGGACAGACTGACTGAGAGTTTGAAACATAAATAAATAAATAGATAGATAAATAGATAGATAGATAGATAGATAGATAGATAGATAGGTACAGAGAAAGATTGACTGATTTGATAGTTTCATTCACGTTATATATTTTGCTTCGTAATTTTGGCTCGTGGTCATAAATGTCAGAAAGTTGTAGATCGATTCCTTACAGGCCAGTGATGAACAGGTTCTGAATTCATGGACCTTGAAAGGATAAAGACTAGGCGCGACTACGCGGAATTTGATCATTATCTTGAAATATTCAGTATTGTAGATGACAATTATAAAAGCCGCCAGAAAGGTTGTGCGATAGATAGTGTTGCAAAATAGAAAGCAATGAATTTGTCAATTACTATACGTAGCAAAGACATAGGATTAGAAAAATGTAAGTTAGTTTATAAGTCAATAATGAATTGTGTTCCATGTTGTAAGATAGAGATTGACATTTCTTGCTGAAACATTTTACATAGAAAGGCCTTATATATGTACGTCTGCCGCTTTCGTGTGCATACATAAATGAACATGTATGAATGTATCGCTTCATGTGTATATTCAAATGTGCGTACACACACACACACACACACACAACACACACACACACACACACACACACACACAAACACAGACATACACGCACACATATATGTTCGTGTATTTATTTCTGGATGTATTTTTTCCTCTCTAGATTCTGCTCAGAGATGCGTCCATGATGATGCACCATATATACATACATACATACACATATACATCCATACATCCATCCATGCATCCATACATACATACATACATACATACATACATGCATACATACATACATATATACATACATACATACATACATAAGTACATACATACACCCATACAGACACACAGACACACAAACTGACATACAGACACACACAGAGACGCACAGAACTATAGACACATACACTATGGTCTGTTTCTTCGGATGACGTTTTCGTGCTTAATTGCCGAAGAATTCCTTGGATGATTTGTTTCCAGAACTCCCTCCGTCAAATTAATGAACAGGTCCAGAAATGTGTGCCATACGATCAGTTGTCGATATATTTGAAATGCAATGTACTTAGTTTTGCCTTCTGTTTGAATCTAACGTACAACCCTTTGTTCGTGAGTTTAGAACCTGAATCACTAAACCACGTTGAAATATTTTAGCGTATATAAATATATGGATCTATCCCTATAAGGCAGACTTACATAAACGAACAAACACGCATTTTCATGCGGAAAGATACACACAAATGCATATATATCGGCTTGTTGGACCGCGGAATTCCGCGCAGATCCTTTTCCGTGAAAATAAATATCTTTTCCATTGAAAGAAAAATAAAAGTCTCCAAAACCGTGTATCTCTCACTATACGTCAACATGCACGAAGAATGTAGCAAATACATTTGAAAAAACGGTTGTTCCAGTTTGTAAATCTACAAGTAGAAGGGTAGATATCCCAGTATTCATTGATTTCGCTTTCTGTGTCGAATTGGCACCTGAAGCTCATCAGCAAGTCTTACTACGTAAACTATTTTTTTAAATGTATTTAACTTTCCGTGCTCGTTTGCTCAGCTGAATGCAACGTCACATCCGAACGAACATTAGCGAGCAAGTATAAATTCAAAATTCAAATTAGTTATCATTATCTTTAAAAAATAATGATAAAATGGCCAACGAACATAATCCAAATATGAAAATATATATATAAAAAGTCAGTGTACAGTAAGTAAATATTTGCTAGAAAGAAGAATGAAATTGCAAAACCACGTATCTCTCAATATATGTAAACACGCACGAAGAATGGTGCAAATACATTCAGAAGTTTCAATTTATGTTTTTGTTTGTTCGCCACATTTCGTCTGGAAATCGCGGGTCCTTCAACTGAATAATGGTACACAGAAAGGTAAATATATTTTTAAATTAGGTTACGTAGAAAGCGAAATGAATCGGGTCTGAGATATCTACCCGCCTTTTTGAAGATTTACAAACTGGAAGATTAGTTTTTCTAAATGCATTTGCAACATTCCCCGTGCGTGTTTTCGTTCGTTAGGCTTAATTAACTCTCATTGTGATGGGTTTGTTTTGCCGTATAAAAGCATGAAATAAAGGACTACCTGATGCCCAGAGGAGGTAGGAATGCGATAAGCCACCAAGATGTAACTGATGATGAAAATTTGGTGGAATTAACAATGAAGTTGTCTCCGACATCTTCAAAAGAAGCTGTCCAAAAGTGCCATTATTGTATTGCTTAGCTTTAAATTCTAAACATTGATGAACGTTCTGAAAATCTATTTCTATGATGTTGTTTTCATTTTTTCACAGAACCGTTTCCTTTTCAAGAAATCTCTGGATGACAAAGCTGTTCACACGCCAAGTAAGAACTAATTTTATAACGTGAAAGATAAAAACGTAAAAAACGTTGCTCAGTAATTCTGCGAGTCTGGTGGCTCTAGAGAAATCATGCACCTGTCTTTGAGGGCCATTCCAGAGGGAAGCAATTGTTATTAAGATTTTCTAGCCTTTTATTTAATTTTTGATCTAGCCTTTTATTTGATGCTCCAACCTTGAATTAAATGATCTCAAAGAATTTAGCTCAAGACTCGATCATCATTGCTAAAAAACCGCATTCAATTCGGCTGAGAAGTGAATTAGTGCTGAATCATGCAAATCTTTACCAGTAACTAAAAGTATACATTCACCCCCAGGCGTGGGGGACTATTTCTCGGAATCAGCTTTACGTTCAGAGGAAAAAGAATTTTCAAACTCTTTGTTTGTTTGTTTGTTTGTTTCTTAATTTTTTTCTCTCATTCTTTCTTTCTTCCTTTTCTATCTTTCTCTTCTTTCTTTCTTCTTTCTTTCTTCTTCTTTTCTTTTCTTTCTTTCTTTCTTTTCTTTCTTTCTTTCTTTCTTTCTTTCTTTCTTTCTTTCTTAACTTTTTAAATCCTCTATCAAGTTCCCATCTACCCTTCCTTCCATCTTTCCTTCCTTCCATCCTTCCTTCCTCCTTTCTTCTTCCTTCCTTCCATCCTTCCTTCCTTCCTTCCTTCCTTCCTTTCTTCCTTTCCTTCCTTCCTTCCTTCCTTCCTTCCTTCCTTCCTTCCTTCCTTCCTTTCTTCCTTCCTTCCTTCCTTCATTCCTTCCTTCCTTCCTTCCTTCCTTCCTTCCTTCCTTCCTTCCTTCCTTCCTTCCTTCCTTCCTTCCTTCCTTCCATCCTTCCTTCCTTCCTTCCTTCCTTCCTTCCTTCCTTCCTTCCTTCCTTCCTTCCTTCCTTCCTTCCTTCCATCCTTCCTTCCTTCCTTCCTTCCTTCCTTCCTTCCTTCCTTCCTTCCTCCTTCCTTCCTTCCTTCCTTCCTTCCTTCCTTCCTTCCTTCCTTCCTTCCTTCCTTCCTTCCTTCCTTCCTTCCATCCTTCCTTCCTTCCTTCCTTCCTTCCTTCCTTCCTTCCTTCCTTCCTATCTTCTAATCATTGTCTCCCCAATTCATTAATTCCCAGCCAAGAAATTCTCTCCCACATGGTTCACCAATTATTTTCTTTTAAACTACATTGTTTCCTTCGCAATTTCGCAGTACCCGGTCCTGGTTCCCTGTATACCCGGTGGGGTAGAACAAAATGTCCACGTATTTCAAGTCTGGTATACGATGGTTAGTATATTTTGTTTCTAATCTCTCTCTCTATTTCTTTCTCTCTCTCTCTCTCACTTTCTCTTCCTCTCTCCTCCCTCCTTCTTTCTGATCTACACAAACGTTTGTCCTATTATAGTATATCACATTTTAAACGGCGATTATAGATTCTCTTGAGTTTACAAAAAACTACTTTCTCCGTTGAATTTATTTGGTCATAGCCGAAGTATAAATGGCGTCAAGAATGATCACACCAACAGGATATCATCGAAAGTACCCCCATGAACCCAACCACAGAATATAGTTACCGAAGGACTGTATGCATTAACTACGCACTACTCTACCACTTAATCACGCTAGTGCCTCATGGTAAGGCAATTCTGAGATTTCCAGTCAGAAGACACTATTTTCCACCACTTCCCCATCAACTTTTCTTTCTATAAACGAGATTTGTGTTTGCTTGAAATGCGATGGAACAGATTTTACCTGTGTATAACCGAACCATTAACGGTTTTATTAAAGGTTTCCCGATTCAGCTTAAACTGAACTTTACAATCCTTTCTCCTCTCACTTTCCTTAAGACGTAAAATATCCCCAGTGATGCAGCAAATAAACCAACGTGACCATAACGTGTATCTTCACGTCACCTGTCCACGACTAGCCGAGAGTTTCAGCTACTCTGTGCAGGATGTTCTGTTAAATAACTTTTAACTACCCATCGACTGTCAATACTCTGCACCTCACCGTGTTCTTCTATTTTATATTGGCTAAAAATTCCTTGCATCGTTCTTCTATTTATCTCCGTTAAAATTTGAACAAAATCGTCTTTTTCCATTTTAGAGGAAATGCGTGACGTAACGGCCTTCCCTTCGCACTCTTTTGACATCTGCACACAACCATCTACAGCCATGTATCTAGACATATTCACAAATATTACCTACACAAACCCGTTGGCGTACACCTACAACATATATACATATAAATCATAGACACGTACAGTTCTTAACTCATACACAAACATTCATTGAGCAACACAGCTTACACTCGCATCGATACTAGTTTGTATACACAAAACCTACACACGTAAACATAGTGAATGTTCAAACACATAGACACACGCACACGCGCACACACATAGACGCAAAGACACACACACACACAAACACATACACACACATAAACTCAATCACATACACATATAGACACACGCACACGCGCACACACATAGACAAAAACACACACACACACAAACTCGGATGTGTGTCTATTTATAATCGCAAATTTTAAAATTGAAAGTTCCTTTTCAAGGATTTCTTTTAATCCAAGTTTTTCTTATTTCACTTTACTTAATATTTTATTTATTTGATATTTTCTTACCAATTCTAGGTGTGGTTGGTGGAACAGCGCATAACGAAACAGGCGGCGGAAGTAATCTCTTATGTCTACCTAACGACCCCATTTGGGCCAATTACACTGGAGAAGTTACATTGTGGAGTCACATATATGGCAGTGAATATGAAACACGAAATTCCTATGCGAAAAAATATTTTTCTTTTGCTAACGCTGAATCACTTTATGATCACAACGTTCCGTGCGCTGTCTGTTTGACACGACAACCTGCTGTTGTTATGATGTTACCAGCCAGGACACAGTGTTACGCTGGTTGGACAGCTGAGTATTCGGGATATTTGATGACCGAGTATCATAATCATAAAGGCAGACATGAATATGTGTGTGTGGACTATGCACCAGAAGCTGATCCAGCTGGTTACAGAAACGAAAATGGAGCTTTATTATATTTTGTGAAGGGAATTTGTGGTTCATTGCCATGTCCACCGTATGTCTATGGTCGCATATTAACCTGCGTTGTGTGCAGTAAATATTGAATGGAATATGGTTGAGTTTGCTTCTCTATGAAAACTTATGTTAACCAATTACAAGACATAATATAATATCATAAAACAATATAGACATTTTAAATTCTGTTTGATAATATTTTATCGAAGTTATATAAATCGTTAAAATACTCTGCGCTACTAATTAACAGATAAATATTATAATGGAGAGAAAATCGGCGCCAGAGAATGTGAGAATTATGCTTATAGAACAATGCAAAGCTGAGAGAATAATTCTAGATAAACATTGTATAAGGATCAGTTCATAAAACTAAAATGTGGAAATAAAATTGTATTTCGTTTAACTGTATTTTGTGTTCTGCCTTAAATATCAATAAACCCCACTTGAAGTAATATCATAGAAATATATGATGGTTCCATCATTTTTGAGAGGAATGTTAGTAGTAATCCTCTCACCACCTATTTTGTATTTACCTGTATTTATACAACCTCGTGACCCCGCCACAAGATTAGTTGACATCCTCATAACCGGGACACGTAACCCTCACACCTTGCACCATTTCCTAAACACTGATGCACAACAATCAGAAATTAAATCACCAGCGAGTTTCGAATAAGAATATTTCTCTCACTGAAAAGCAGAATAATGGTAATTTGGAGCAAAGATTTGCTTTACAACACTTACCACATATATAGAAAGCAGAGTAAAGACAGCAAAAGGACGTAGAAACATAATGAGGCTAAGCATAGTTACTCTGTGTAAACTGTGTGATATGTTGAGACTGTTACAGCACATCCAATAAGAAACATCACTATGTGTTAGTGTAGAATATTCCTTAGATAAAAAAGAAGAAGATGGATATTTGGGAGACACAACGTCTTTCATGCAAGTAATTGAGTGCCATAAGCTTGCCATTAAGAAAATGCATGTATTTAGACATTTATAATAGGAATCAACTTTAAAGGTATACATGTGTTTATTCTTAACCCAATAAATCTTTTGGAAAATTCGGACTGAGAATCGTAGCCACGTTCGAGTGGCACAGAGTGCGTTCTGTTTCAATAAATATTTCTGCGATATGATATTTTAGATGAGCACAACCGTCTATTTATTTGTTTAATACTATTATACACTCGACGTATTTACTCCCGTCATAACATGGACAAATGGCATGCATCTAATCAAATCTTAAGTTTCCCTGCTGGAATGTACGCACATGTTCAGACTCGCCCGGCTCCACACACTCTGACCGCCGTATTGCTTTTATAGGGAAGTAACTGTTTCGATGTAACATCAATATAGTTGTACTCTCAGAATCGAGGGTCCTGATGACGGCCAGTTAAAAGATATTTGGATACACTTTATAACATGCCGGCTGGAAATATCATCATTGGGTGAGACAAGCTGACACTGAATCAGCTTCGCTGACTGACAGGTGGCGGTCGTTTAGAGAATGCGCGGGCTGAAATTACTCAGTTAAGGTGAGACTGTTTCACGTGACAACTTGCTGGGGCTGCCTGCTGGAGCCTTGCGGCAGGTATTTAAAGGGAAGAATTTGACAAGTCAGTCAGTCACCGGCTGACACTCGCTGACGATACATCGAAGAGTCCATGGAACAGAAGAAAGAAGACATGCACCCAACACCAGAGCTGAAGACACCTCCGAAAGGCGGAGCCCCGCCACGTCAAAACGATAATGGAGTAGGGACCGAAACCGGACGTGGTTCCTCTGGATGATGCCTTGAGCTAACTGGATACTATAAAGGAGCTGTTGTGGTAGCAGACCACGAAACACGGTTGTAATTCCAACAGTGGTAGGCACATGTACGAAGTTAATGTTTATTTCCCTGATAAACGAAATTTTTGCAGCATTTGGCAGAGCTTCGTCATAGATTCTTTGGAGTTACTCGGACACTGGGTTTGCAGATTGAAACCTTTTGTGAGAATGGTTATTCTTTATGCACCAACACTAGTCAGTGCAAGGGAGATGGGCTGCTCCTGCTCTAGCTGTATCAGGAGTGATGACTAATATTTGGTTCAACTGAAAGTATAAATAGAAGCATCCACGTTGAAGTCATAAGAACATTCTTGATTATGTAATTGTCAACAGAAAAGATCCATCGGATGTAAAGCTGCCCGATTCATGCAGGGCGATGAATTATGGACAGATGACAGGTTATTTTCTCCGTTGATTACACTGGCGATCACTGTCCCCCAAAGGCTGAGGTGTGAAGCAGGAAGGCATCTTGGTGGGTGGATGCTTCTAAATGAAACTTTCCTGCAGCACTTAGACATTACAAAGAAGCAGCGAAAGCAGTCAATTCTACACAGCAATCAAGGATAAAGAAAGAAAATATAGAAAAGTACAAAACCAAGACAAAATAAACATAAACAAACTACATTTATTAGCTACGATTCACATACAAACTCATTCTACTGCTCGACATTTTCAATTTATTGAGCTAACAATC